>NW_022992055.1:107500-142500 GCF_902827175.1 Gymnodraco acuticeps | reverse complement strand
CTACACAACGTTCAACATGTGACAATCGAACTATGAAACTATTTGGTTCATATATTTGCTTAATGTTTTAATTTTCGTTATCATTGCTGTGGGATGTGCCAAGATGAATTATGGGTCTATCAAAATGTGAGACATAAAGCACGATAGCTAAAACGTTGTACAATGGAAATACCATGGACAGTTTAGTGCACTACGTAGTAAAAAATGGAGTGATTTCACCCACAGCCAATGAATCTGGATTAGAAAGAGTAGAATAGAATAGAAGAGAAAATGCCTGCCTGATTACCATTCACTCTCACAGGCCCTGCCAATCCAATAGGCTTAATATGGACAAAAATGTGCCAGTTCTTGGACATGTGTTTGTATGAATACTGGCATATGTGAGGGGCTAATTCTGCAGAGTCCTCATCCCCATTTGCGTGAGTATCCGTGTGTTTGTGTTTTCACATGTGTCATTTGAACACGGAGGGCTTGGATTCAGCATCAAAGACCCATTCACAGTCAAGTGGCAGAAGCAGACTCTCTGCCTGCCACCAGCTCTAATTAGTCATTCACAGTGGTTATCGCCAATCAGCATCTTCTTTTAACTTGAGAGCAAACACCACACGGCAAAAGCACGCACACACAAACACACACACAAATAAACATGCGCAAACACACTTGCATCGTCCCTCCAGGTAAACCAATGTTGGTTAAAAGGTACAATCACAACATAAACAGCAAAGCAAAGAGGGTGGACGCAGGGGTGCAGGTGAGATTTTTTAAATGGGGGGGACGAAACTGAGAGAAATTCTTTTCACGATATTTACTTACTATTTATTTTACTATGTGTTTTACAATCATAAGTAACATTAACCGTAAGCTCAAATATGAACTCTTTCAAAATCACATATAATACAATGTATTAATTATGTATATGGTTTAACAAATGAATTGGTATTGACCTTTAAGTGCAAGAAGGATTTATTAAGGCGTTTGAGGAAATAACTATTTTGAGGATTAACAATTAACAATAAGTAAAAGTAATCTATATATTATTCATATATATGTATATTACAACGATCATGTGAACAAATATATATATTGAAAAACCAAAAAAAAATCAAATATATTAAATATATATATTTTTTAAATGGGGGGAACGGGTCAGTGTCCCTATGAAAGGGGGGGGACGTATCCCCCCGTCCCCCCCCCCACTATCTGCGCCCCTGGTTGGACGTCCATCCGAACAAAAAGGCGTTCAATAAAGGAGAAACAGATCATTTCAGTGTTAATAAGTGGACAGGAGTGCACGTGATGTACCTTTGTGAAGGTCTGAGACGAAAATTATCAAAACAATTATTGTCAGATTCAATCATGCCATCAGAGCAACACATTCAATCCAGAGAAGGGCATCACTTTTAAAGAGTCGTTTTAAATTTGCCAAGAGACATGATGACATATCCACAAACTGATTTTCTCATTAAATGTTACAAAGGGTTGTCTGAAGAGCTCCTTCAACCGACACTAAATATTTAATTGTAAATGCCCTATTGGCTTTTGTTTGCTTTCTAAAAACTTGTTCAAGGTGGGTTCTTTCTCTTTTTATAAATTATTAACTGATAAATATGTAATGTTATTCCTCCTCATAACGAAAATGATTAAGAATATAGATCTTCTCTTTGGCTTTGTCTCTATGTCATTCTTTCTCTGCGTAATTTATTTGATGTGATTGCTACAACTGAGCACAAAACAGGGACTTAACCCCGACCCTATATTACAAAACAAACCTCTTAATTACAATAAAACCATATGAAAATACCAATGGAAAATACCCATCTAGGCATTTACTGAAATTAGATAAACATTTACAAAATAATCCAATCATCAACAAGAAATACAGAATGTTTTATTTTGACTACAGCCTTGTCCTTGAGATACAGATATTGAAAATGATTTGTTTTGGTTTCTGTTTTCATCCAGTGCATTCAAAGTGTTTGCTGTCAGAGTTGAGAGATTTATCATTGAATGAAAGTCAACAATAGCCAAGGTCAACACTTTGTTAAAAACACGTTTATGTATCAGTGTGTGAACATGTGAGGGTGTGAATGCGTTCTTAACTGTGTGGTATGGCAGTCATCACCATTGGTGATTCACCAAGCAATGTTCCTTTTTATATTTCATCTAACTTGGAAGGTGAATTAACCTCCACAAACAACACAAACAAGCACAAATGGAAACAGCAAGCTGTGCCACACAAGCAATCCACAGGAGGCAATCCACAACTTTTTTTATCTAAGCTAATGATAGATCCTTCCATTCACCACTTCTTTATTTATTGTATCTCCTTTCACCATTTCTTCAGTGGTAATCACCCATCTGTGCATGTCCTTGCTTGGAGATGTAGAAAATAAAGTGTATGTGCAATTCAAAGGCACGGGCAAAAGCACACAATGAAAGAAACAGGTGAGCCTATAAAAAGGAATAAAATGAAGAAGAAATAAACAAATGCCCCGACATACAAAGCAAAAAACCCCGGGGATTTTATGGGAGCAATATATATATAAACTCCCCAAACAGGCGAAAACATACCAGTTTCACCCACTGTCTCTGCCACCCAGGGGCGGATATACGGGGGGGCGGATATACGGGGGGGCAGCTGCCCCCCCCCACTGTAGAGCCTTGCCCCCCAAGCTGCCCCCCTAACTTTTGTTTCCCTAAAACTGTACTAAAACAAACCTACACTATTTCCACAATCTTCTCAAGCAACAAAACAAGCATTACATTAGTTAAAATTGAATCATTTTAAATATCATTTTAGGCCCGTTAAAAACGCAGCTACGGCCCTGCATTAAACTGCGGAGCGGCGTTCACACAGACCGCGGCTCACACCGCTGCAGAGAGGGAGCGAGCTGTCCCAGCACCTATGGATCAGCTTCCCCTGGGAGCATTTCCCTTTCCACTAGTTTTGTTTTTACTAAGGACTAGAGCTTGAAACTAAATATTAATAAAACGCTGCCGTTTGAATCGATAGCGTTTAACAGACGGGCGCTGTTTGGGGCGTTACGTTACAAAATACTACGCAGACAGCGTTAGCTGGGAGATCGATCACTTTGCTAAACTACGCGGTAGCCTACTATTAAATCCACGTAAACTACACATCACAGCCATGAGGCCAGATCAATGAAACCAAGATACATCCTTTACCGTAAAAACTGGATCCAAACACAGCTGCCTGTGTGCGTTTGATCAATACTTTCTGATGTTATATGTATGATATGTTACATATTAGCTAGGCTACATGGCCCTAACGTGTAAAGTTATACAAGCATTTGTACCAGTGCTTTTCACAAGTAGACTCTTGCAGGCCAGAGTATAGGAGTGATTCAACAACAACACAAAGACATATGAGAAGTGATCAGGACGAACAGAAAGAGGAAAAGAGAGATGAAGAGACCAGGAGGGTCAGAGCAGGAGGAAGAGGAGGAGATGAAGACATTAGTGAAGAAGAAGAAATATATGTGAGGAATAAAGATGAAGTGTCAGAAAGAGGGCCAGAGGCAGGGATCAGGAGGCAGAGGAGACTCCAGCTGGACCACATGGTGTGTTCTTATTCTCCTTACATGTTCCATCACAGCAGCACAATCTAGCAGCTCTTAGTATTGACAAATATGTATTGAAATGTGTTGCTGCACAGGTCACCTTCAGCTCTCTGAAGAGATGGGTGATGTCATTTGTGTACTTAATTATAACTAAGTACTTACAGTATGCAGAATTCTGAGTATTCTCTGAATCGGGTGCCTTTTGGGTCTTTATATCTTTGAAAAATGAAACCAAAATGTTTGGTCATAACATCTGGTAGTGGACTACTTACATTTTCCCACCTCAGGCACAACATATAAATAATTACTAGGAATTTCCTTGAAAAAATTTAACAGGGTTGAAGTTTTTGACAAAAAGTAGCCATGAGACCTTGTTTAGCTAAGATATGGCACCACATGGAAGTCAAGGACATTACAAAATTGTAATATTTTGCAAAACTATTGTTTATTTTTGTAATAAACAATTATTTACTATTATTAATTCATACTACAGAGTTGAAATGTTGAGCTTGTCAATCTTAATCTGAAAATACAAAAACTGAAATATAGGTAAGAGAAGAAACTGACACTTTTGTGATGTAATTCCCTCAATGCAGATCACACACGGACTGATCCATTATTTTAATAGGAGGGTAAATGATATGGCGTGACAGGGTTGAAACAAACTGAGGGACAATATTGCAATTTCATAGATAATTCAAGTATTTTTTCAGAATTGATTTTTGATCAGTTAAAGTTGACAATCATATGATTATATTAGCAGCAACATTTTGGGATAATTGGCCATTTTGATTTGTTTAATATTAAATTAATATGTAATAATGCTTAGTGAGGACATGCAAATATGTCTGTCTAAGACAACCAATTTTTTTTAAAAGAAAATATATATTTAATTTTACATTGTAATACAAAACAACCTGTTCCATTAATTCATTGCTTTACAATACATTTTGTAGTTTCCTTTCATTTAAAATGGTTGAGGTAAGCTTGGGGGACTCAAAGGGCACCCGATTGTTTGTCTGAACTGAACACCTTGTTTCTCTTGTGCATTAAGAACACTTGTGTTAGGGCATGAATTAACAATAAATAGGTTATATACAGTATAAAATACCACGTACTGTCCGCCCTCCTATGCCACCCTGGCATGACCTCTTGCCTCCCCTTTGCCCCCCCATGTAAAATGTTCTAGAACCGCCACTGCTGCCACCCTCCCTCCATGTTCCTCCGGTTTGTATCCCGGTAGGTGAAGAGGGTCTGGTCATACAAAACCGGGTGATTTGCTACGGCGATAATTAGTTTCTCCTCCATCTTTTTTTGAAATATAGAAATGAACGGCGGGATATCTCTCCCAGCTTAGACGCGGTTTGATTGGCTACGGCTTGATCTGTCAGATTTTCCGAAACGGGATTTGATTGGCTGGCACTGGCTACTCCGGCGTCTCCGGCGGAGACGGACCGCTATGCTACCCACAATTCAGTTAGGCGAAAAAAAGCGGCAACGTGACGTCACCCCATTCAAAGTGAATGGGCAGATTGACGCTGTCGACGCTGTAGTGTGGACGGGCCGTAACCAGGGCACAGCAGCCAATATGGCCGCTCAAAGCAGCTTGACTGTACACTGTGTGGGATTGGTGGATTTGTGTGTCCGTCAAGGAAATCTCGGCCGGCAGCCATCATGGTCTGAAATGACCAATGGACATCGAGAAATCACTAAGGGCCTACCCACCAAGTAAAAAAAACATAAACCACGTGTCTCCCATCAGTTTACATCTGTGAGGAGAGAGAGAGAGAGAGAGAGAGAGAGAGACAGAGAAAATGGCTAAAAAAAACTTTACAGTTGCCGACTTCGCTAGAGATTTTTTTTGCTAGCAGCAGTGAAGATAGAGCCTCAGAACCTGAATTCTTCGACTCTTCTGAAGAAGAAGAATACAAAGACAACAACAAGGATCCATTTGGACATGGGTAAGTGTAAATATTACAGTAATAGTGTACTGGCAATGTGTGGGGAATACCGCGAAAATGAACAATAGGTTTATTGATATATATTTTTTATCGATAGTCATGAACTTTTTATTGGAACAAAATAGACTCTCCATTAGCACACGTTTACTCTGTGTTAACGTTATTTTGGTGTGTAAAAGTGAGATTACATGTGTAGAGGATTAAATTAATCATTTATTTGTCCCACAACGGAGACATTTACAGTGACATTTTGAAGTACTGTTACGAGACTACAAAGCATTAGTCAAAAGCTCCTGCAGCAGAAACCTATCTGTTAGTGCTATAGCCAAATTTAAGGAAGAGATTCCACCAATACTTAACTCGATAGCATGTCTGAATGTAAGGGAGGAAACTTATACAAAATGTACACCACCCCAAATTGATCATGTTGTTGATAGTGCTACAGATGCGCTGCGAATAAAATTAGACTCTGTTGCTCCTTTGAAAAAGAAGAAAATAAAACAACATAGACTAGCTCCATGGCATAATGCCGAAACCCGCAAAATAAAGCAAAAGTCGAGACAACTTGAAAGGATATGGCGTTCTAATAAACTTGAAGAATCTCGTTTAATTTGGCATATTACTCTCAATGAATATAAGAAAGCATTGCGTAAAGCGAGAGCAGCTTACTACTCTTCATTAATAGATGAGAATAAGAATAATGCAAGATTATTTTCAGCACTGTAGCCAGGCTGACAGAAAGCCACAGCTCGATTGAGCCTTCTATTCCCATAGCACTCAGTAGTAATGATTTTATGTGCTTTTTAACGATAAAATTGTTACTCTTAGAAACAAAATTAATGACCTCTTGCCTTTGACCAGTATAGTGTTATCAACAGCTCCCGGAAACGTAAGTTCTAATATTACACTAGATAGTAAACTAGAATGCTTTTCAGCCATAAACCTTGAACAATTAAATTCAATGATTCTCTCTTCTAAACCATCAACGTGCATGTTAGACCCAATTCCAACTAAGCTGTTGAAGGAAGTTTTTCCATTAATTAGCACTTATTTATTAAATATTATGAATATGTCTTTATTATCAGGCTATGTTCCACAATCATTCAAAGTAGCAGTGATAACACCGCTTCTTAAAAAGCACAACCTCGATCCAGAGGTTTTAGCCAACTATAGACCTATTTCTAATCTTCCGTTCCTCTCAAAAATTCTTGAGAAAGCGGTCGCAAAACAGTTGTGTGATTACTTAAAAAACAATGATTTATTTGAAGCTTTTCAGTCTGGCTTTAGAACACATCATAGCACAGAGACAGCTCTGGTTAAAGTCACAAATGACATTCTAATAGCCTCTGACAAGGGACGTGTCTCTATTCTTGTTTTGCTCGATCTCAGTGCTGCATTTGATACTATCGACCATGATATCTTATTGCAAAGACTAGAGCACTTGGTTGGCATACAGGGAACTGCTTTGGACTGGTTTAGGTCCTATCTGTCTGAACGCTCTCAGTTTGTACGTGTCAATGATGAATCTTCCACGCAAACCAAAGTTAGCCATGGAGTGCCACAGGGCTCAGTGCTCGGACCTATTTTGTTCACATTATATATGCTTCCGTTAGGCAATATTATAAGGAATCATTCTGTAAACTTTCATTGTTATGCGGATGATACTCAACTATATTTATCAATCAAGCCTGATGAAATTAATCATCTAAATAAAATTCAAGACTGCCTTAAGGACTTAAAAACGTGGATGACCTTAAACTTTTTGATGTTAAACACGACCAAAACTGAAGTTATTGTACTTGGCCCGAAGAATCTACGAAACAAATTATCTAAGGATATACTAACTATGGATGGCATTAATTTGGCCTCCAGTGAGACTGTAAGGAATCTTGGTGTTATATTTGATCAGGATTTATCCTTTAACGCCCACATAAAATCAATTTCAAGGACCGCCTACTTCCATCTACGTAACATTGCAAAAATCAGGCATATCTTGCCTCAAAACGATGCAGAGAAACTAGTCCATGCATTTGTTACTTCAAGGCTGGATTATTGTAACTCTTTATTATCAGGGTGTACCAAGAAGTCAGTCAAGTCGCTTCAGCTGATTCAAAATGCTGCAGCTCGTGTACTAACCAGAGTTAGGAAAAGGGACCACATTACTCCTGTTCTGGCTGCCTTACACTGGCTCCCTATAGAACACAGGATAGAATTTAAAATTCTTCTTCTCGCCTACAAAGCCCTTAATGGGCAGGCGCCATCTTACCTTAAAGAACTCATTATACCCTACTGTCCTACTAGGGCATTGCGTTCCAAGAATGCAGGGTTGTTGGTTGTTCCTAGAGTCTCTAAAAGTACAATGGGAGCCAGAGCCTTTTCTTATCAAGCTCCACATTTGTGGAATCAGCTTCCAGTTTGTGTTCGGGCGGCAGACACCCTATCCGTTTTTAAGAGTGCGCTTAAGACCTTCCTTTTTGATAAAGCTTATAGTTAGGGCTGATTAGATCCAGCCCCTAGTTTTGCTGATATAGGCTTAGTTTGTCGGGGGACATCTTACTTCTTCCTTCTCTCTGTCTATACCTGTGTACTCTCATGTTCCGATTAACCCAGCTTCCCCAAATGTCTTTCTTTTTGGTGTCTATATACGCCGGGATCCGGAGTCATGGATGATCCTGCGCTCCTCTGTCCTGGATCGCGAGCCCTGGATCTTGAGTCGTGGCTGTGGTCCTGGATCATAGGTCCTGGATGGATATCCTCGTGGATTCATCTTCCTATTATACACACATGCATTTCCAAACATTTGGACTACCTATGTTGCAAATGTATTATCTTTTCAATTTACACACGGCATCTATTGCACGTCTGTCCGTCCTGGGAGAGGGATCCCTCCTCTGTTGCTCTCCCTGAGGTTTCTCCCATTTTTCCCTTTAAACTGTGGGTTTTCTCCGGAAGTTTTTCCTTGTACAATGTGAGGGTCTAAGGACAGAGGGTGTCGTATAGTCATACTGATATTTTGTACAAACTGTAAAGTCCACTGAGACAAATGTAACATTTGTGATATTGGGCTATATAAATAAACATTGATTGATTGATTGACATGTTTTTGCCATCGATTATTTTATCATACTGTTCTGTACAGATGAGACTTTGTCATAGATTTATTTACATGTGTGCCTGTTATTATTTTACCGTCCTGTACAGATGAGACTTTGTAATCAGATGTAGCCTATATATATGTGTGTCTGTGATTTTATACTGAATGTAAAGTAACTGGAAATACCTGTCTGTCTGTCTGTCTGTCTGTCTGTCTGTCTGTGTGTGTGTGTGTGTGTGTGTGTGTGTGTGTGTGCGTGTGAGAGAGAAAGAGAGATCGAGAGAGACTCCTTCTGCAACCTCCCAAACTCTCCATCTGCGGCTGCCACCAGGTCAAGATACACCTCAGCACAAAGGCTCCACCACAGCCATCACCTTCAACCCAGCCAGCAAGGAGGTCTCGTGGAGGTCTCATATAGCACTTGTACACCCCACCTACACAGCAGCCCATGCACCATCACCCCCATCTTCACAGCAGCCAGACCCACTGTCTTGGAAGACAGACAAAGACCTTGACACTGTCTTGACATTTATAATGAATAGTTGGTTGAAAGTTCTGATGTTCAATATTGTAAATAGTGAGATTTTCCAGTTTCTTATATTTATATAAATAGTTGGTTGAAAAAAACATATTTATAATAAATTGTTGGTTGAAAAAAAAAGGTTGAATGCTCAATTTGTATTTGTACACATCACATGAACCTTGGTATGTGATATGAAGTCATTATTCAGTCCTAATGTATCTCAGTCCCTGCTGTGGTGAAAGTAGAGTGATAAATACCTATTTTACTCAAAATTTGAATTGAATGTTTTTCATTTTAGACATGAATAACACATTTATATACAGTGTAATTCAAATATTTCACTGCTTTTGTGATCCTAGGACTTTGGTATCCAAATCTAAAACACCAAAACAATTCGATCACATGAGTAAATTTGTGTTTTCACAAGAGTTTTGAAGATTTTCCAAAAATCGGATTTCACATGTTAAGCTTTTGAGCTACTTATCTCATCAAACAGTGCTCTAAGGTGAGCAATATGCATATATAGCAAGACCAGAGATTGTCCTGAACATTTTGATATTTAACACATGGGGTGCCATGTTAGAAGAAATACATTTAAAAGGTGATTTAAGAAAACATCTAAAAATCGAGAAAATACCCTGGGTTGTCATTCCTAAATTATGAATGACAGCTTGTGGAAAGTTTGCTAGACTACTGGTTGCATGGCAACTAGGCATCTCGCGAGTTGCGGTAATTGGTTAGTACAATAAAGAAAGGATTTGTTTTGGAATTATTTTGTGTTCCGTTTTTTCTTGGGCGGCCCTCAATCCAATATTGGGTACCTAAATTGGCCCTCACTCATCAAAACTTTGAGAACCCCTGATCTAGATGAATGCGACGAAGCAATTCATGCCGTTTTATTGTTTTAACGTTGAAATGACAAGTGCAACAGGTGAAGATGAAGTTGTTGCGGAATTGTTGTGAGTACCCTTTTCAAGACGACAATTCAGTGAAAAGACGGACATTATAATGCCGCGGCGGGGGGTGTCTACAGAAGGTCCAGTTGTGATAGACACGGTTCGCCACTGTAACCAACACATGCCTAACCCTTAACCTTACCCTAACCCTAAACCTAACCAAGTCTTCACCCTAAAATGAATGATTCCCCTCATGGGGACCTCCAATTTGTCCCCATAAGGGAGGCGAGTCCCCACACGGACTGTGTAAACAGATGTAGATCCCCACAAGTATAGTAATGCTAGGACACACACACACACACACACACACACACACACACACACACACACACAAACACATGAAGCAGGGCACTCGCATGAGAGTTAGTGCCTGGTCAGATCATCTCTTTCCAGCAGTGAGCATGTGCACTAACATCACAATCTACCACATGGGATCGGATCAATAATGTGTAACAGGAAAGCACTTGTGTCATCCTGGGAAACAGACATCTATCTATATATGCCCCTCTTTTTGTAGTCTCTTCATGCTTTCTATCAAACTCTCCACATTCATTACATTACATTGCATTTAGCTGACGCTTTTATCCAAAGCGACTTACAATAAGTGCGTTCGTCCAACAAAATACAACTTGAAGAAAACAGAATCATATAAGTACATCAGGTTTCATAGAGCAAAAACATTTCAAGTGCTACTCAACTGGCTTTAGAAAAGCCAGTCCTTTATTAGTATAAAAGTGCTTCGTTAATAGTTCTATCGCTCGAAGTGGAGTCGAAAGAGATGAGTTTTCAGTTTGCGCTGGAAGGTGTGTAAGCTATCTGCCGTCCTGATGTCAATGGGGAGCTCATTCCACCATCCTGGAGCCAGGACAGCAAACCCACGTGTTTCCGCCGTTGGGAACTTGGGTCCCCCTCGCAGCGAGGGCGCAGCGAGTCATTTGGCTGATGCAGAGTGTAGTGCACGCGCTGGGGTGTACGGTTTAACCATGTCCTGGATGTAGGAAGGGCCAGATCCATTCGCAGCATGGTAAGCAAGTACCAGTGTCTTGAAGTGGATTCTAGCAGTTCTAACATTCTTGCTCTATTTCCTCTCACCTTCCTCCCTCCCTTTCGCCCTCATCCATCCACACTCGCAGCCACTTCCAAGTCATCGAGCATCAAGAAGAGTTTGTCACGTTAGTTTGCCGTTCTGCGGAGAAGTGAGAGAGGTGGCGGGCGTCGACCTTCCGAAAGACAAAGGCTTTCTGCATTTTAAAGAGCGAGTGCTTTTCAGAAAAAGCTGGAGATTGCAGATGGTTGCCCTCCCTGTTTATTCTGTACAGCAGGCCATTATCATTTAGGACCCACTGTCACTGCTGTCACCACTCATCACACACACTTACATGTATATCAGCAATGAGGAAAAACATTTTAGAAGAGGCTATTTATCTGAGTATTTTGATCACAAAGTGAATAGTTAACACAAAAAGGAGACATGGAGCATTATTGTGTGAAAATACCAGTGGTGGAATGTAACTGAGAACTGTACCTAAACACTATTTTGACATAGTGGTTTTTTACTTGAGTATTTCTATTTCATGCCACTGCCATAATGTACTTTTCACTCTACAACATTATAAACACTCACACACTTAGTAACTAGTTCATCGTTACATTCAACACAGCCTAAATTCTCACATGATATGATACAAATGAGAACTTCTTATCAAGCCAGTATTTGACTAAGTATCTAAAATTGGCATCTTATTGACGGACTATTATATTTCTTAGAAATACAAATATAATATAATGTTTAATAATAATACTACATTTAGTTGATATCCCTTCTCTATTTCTATTTCATTAACGTTTAGATTCAAGACTACTTGAAATAGAGTATATTTCGACACTAGTATTCCTTTAACTAAGTGATCTGAGTTCTTCTTCCACCACAGGAGAATACAGGATAAAGATCCAACAATCAATATGGATAGTATTTTTAATGTCGTAAATGTAATCATGAGGATTGGTTAAAACAAGAATTTGGTTGGACGAGACAAAAGGTGGGAAGTAGTGGAGTACAAATACTTTGTTACTGTACTTAAGTACATTTATCTGGTATCAGTACTTTACTCCACTACTTATTTTTCTGTAAACTTTTTACTTTTACTTCTTAAATTTTGAACACAAATACCTGCACTTTCTACTTCTCACATTTACAAAACAGGCTTTCATTTGAATGTGTGTTTGGTGGCGTGATCATTATTATTTAGAGTCATTGCGTGCCTATTGATTTTAACACGATCCGTGCAGTGGCGACTGGTCATTAGGGGCAGGTGGGGCACAGCTCATGTTTAATCATCTGATTCGTCTGATTTGCTGTTTTAGTCAGTGTTCTTCTAATTAGTGTCTACAGTATGTGCCTATTGAGCTGTTTAGAGCCATGTGGGACAAAACCCGATCATGCCCCTCCCTCTCACTGTCTAAGTGAACGGTGACTGTAAAAACTACACTGCGCATGCTCAGAGTATTGTCCTATTTAATGTGTGTGGCAAAAGATAATGACCATAGGGGCATAGAGCTGCCATCCCCACCATACGTCATCTCACATAATTTAGAGCTGATTGGCTGTAAGTACGTGTGCCGCGAAAAGTGTGGTGTGTGTGAAGAGGAGACGAGAGAGGTGCGTCCTAAAACTCGGAAGTAAGCTGCGCATGGGTTCCCTCCACAAAAAAGCAATGAGATTTCTCCATAGGATTTTAGAAAATAGCTCGAAATAAGATCTGTGGAAAACGAACCTGTTAGATAAATGCACGTTTTGGTTAGCCGGATAATATCCACATGTCTAGCCTACTTTTATCATTTTCGAATCATAAATCTATCGATTAGATTTATGATTCGACTTTTGAAACTACAAGAAGATAAGGAGGACTTTTACAAAAAAGTAATAGAGATTTTTGTCCAGAAGGATAGGCAAATGAACTTCATCTTCAAGTCAAGGTAAGACCACAATTTTATTGAAAATGGGATCTTACTAAGAGAGAACAATTCAATATTTAAATGATAAAATTACATTTGTTGGGTATCCTTTTGTTGAACTGTCTGTTTAAAATTAATCGAAGCATCAGACAAAAAAAGCTTTTGAAAATAATATTATATTTTGATTTAGGTCAAAATATAATATTTGTAGAAGAGTCAGTGCCAGCCATGAACCTCACTGCACGTCACTGCAGAAGCTTATATAGACATCTACGTTTTTTGTGCCCCACCACTTCTGTACATATAAAAACGCCACTGGATCTGTGTATCCATCATTTCCTGGTCTTCTCTAAAGAAGAGGGACCAATGAAAACATTGTCATGTTGCCGTTGTTCAGCATGGAAACATTCATTAGCTAACAATGACATTATTGTTCTATTAATATAAAGGGAGGTCAGTTGCTCTTTAAAAACAGATTGTAGTTACTGTATGGGTACTTTTTACTTAAGTACATTTCGAAGCCCATACTTCTTTACTTTTACTTGAGTAAAGAAGTTTAGTCAGTACTTCTACTTTTACCAGAGTATTTTTAAACACGAGTAAGTGTACTTCTACCTGAGTAAAGGATGTGTGTACTTTTGCCATCTCTGGACGGGGCACTTTATTGCCCAATGTCTCGCATTAACGACTGTTCAAAACCACCATCAGTGTCTGACGACCAATGTTCTCAACACATTTATATCTGTCTCTTTGTCCAGCATCCTCTCTGTCCTTTTGTGACTACAGTGTGAGTAATACCATCAGCGATGCCATGTCTCAGCAACATCCAGGACACAGAAGGTCAATCAGCGGCCAGTCGTCCTCATCTGGTGCCCACCGTCTGAAACGCTCCCTTCAAGTCATTTCTCAGCAATGAGTCGAAGTTCTTAAACCAATTTATGCTGCCTTTCTCCGCTTTAGACTCATATAACTGTCTCTCAACAGGGTGGACGTCATTTCCTCAACATTTGGAATTAATCCCACATGTCTATTCATAGTAGCCATATTTTTTAGATACTTTACTTGAGTACTTTCATTTTATTTTACTTTATACTTTTACTCCAGAACTCTACAAGGGAAAAAATGGTACTTCTCACTCCCAGATTACTCTGCATAAGTCAAATATTATCAACGAATAAAGTATGAGGTACTATCATGGATTAAGTTACTTGCCAGTTAATATGAAGTAGTTAAAATGAACTCCAACTATGTCTGCTGCAACATTAAAGTAATGCTAACAAGCTAAACGCATCTATCAAATGATAAAATATATATATATCGTTTTTGCACTAATAGCCTGCTATATATACACTGGTTGATATATCTTCCCTTATATGAAGAGGACATTAATCAAATACCACATTATTGCAGGTGTGTTTTTCCCATAGAAACTAATACAAGCTAAAATGTACTTTTCACACATATTACAGCCCCAAATCCATGAAAAGGAAACCTACTACTGTGGATTATATTATAACCCCAGTTGACATGATCTATTATTCCTATAAACTTCCATTATTTTCTTTTAGCCCATCCCTTGTCACTTTGTCGGAGCTTCTCGCCAAAGTGTGTTTATAACGAGACCTCCCGCCCTAACAATGAAGACGCCAACAGAGCAGCGCTTTGCATTTCCTTTTAGCTGACTGCAGCTTCATGTCCCTGACAACTGCTTCACAACAAACACACACACACACACACACACACACAATAACAGAACGCCACCCAGCCCTACTTGGCATTCTGTATCAGGTAACACCGTTTTGTGTGTGTGTCTGCGCACAAGTGTTAGAGGGGTATGACAGCGCTGATTGAACCACAATCGGACAATGAATACCAATCCGTGCATTCCCAATCTGTTCCGCCTGCCTTTCTCCTTCCCCGTCCTTGTGTGACCAGACTCTTAGTAGCAGCTGCACAGCGACGTGTCTGTCAGCGTTATCTGTGACACGGAGGCTCCAGATACCCTTTAGGGGTCCTTCAGTGGGATCCACAGGGTGACTCGCACACTGGAAACTTTACCACACAGTTTCACATGCAGAATCAGAATCACTGCTCTAACTCTTCGGTGTTTTCACCTCACAATTGTTAAAAGTTATGATATAAAATGTTGTATTATTTTGATTTATTTATATATTATTATTATTAGAATATTATCAGACAACAAAATATACCTGTACCAAAAAAAAACACAACAATTATTTTGATAATATTTGAAATGCACAACAGAAATAAATATATCTGAATATTGTTGGGGAAAAAACTCTGAAAGAATAGATAAAGAAAAAAAGAAAACAAAAATAAATAAACAAATAAAACAAAAAAGTAAATAAAGAATCAAAAGATAAAAGAAAAAAGGGTAACACTTTATATTAAGGTACACAAATGAACCTTGCTATTGGTAGCTGAACTGTCAATACCCCACATTTCTTAGATATAAATACCTAATTTTGAGTTATTTACACTTATAGTTTCATGTCTTGTTACATAAGAATAGACCATATTTGTTAAGTGTTATTATGGGAGAATTACTATTCTTGTGGTACTACTGCCTTATTAGGCCCATATTGAGCAGAGCATATTAAGACCAAAACTTATGTAAAACAACTTCCTTACTTGCAACAATTAAGCACTAATTAGACGCAGGGATCACCAACTACATTTGTCCAAGGGCCAACATGTATCCAATAGACACTATCGCGGGCCAGCGATTTTTATATAGTCCAGAATTTTGAAGTTGTAGACCAGGGGGGGGGGGGGGGGGGGTGGGTATTGAGTGTTCTGTAATCAATTACTAAATACTGAATACATGGCTCTGAAAGTAATACAGTTACAGTTACGTGTCTTAAACGTTGGAATCGGGTCTACTTTAACGTATTCAGATGACTTTTAGAATACTTTTGGAATACTTTATTTTTCCATAACAGATGGGTATGTTTTGGTGAACAGGAGACACTTATTTTACTGTTTTAATGGCTTATCAAGAACTCAAACACAACATCTTGGTGTCATTCTGGACAGCTCCCTCTCATCTGCACCACACATAAAAAAACATCACCCGGACTGCATTCTTTGTACTGTCTTAAAACCTTTCCTTAGAATATGTTATGAATTGTAAGGTGTCCTTGGGTGCTTTGAAAGGCACCCCTAAATAGAATGAATTATCATTATTATTTATTATCTGAAACAATGTTATAACTTTTAAAACTTTTTCCAGTCACTTGCCCCAGGCATTCAGCAGCAGCAGGCCATTCACTTTGATTTGATCCCGTTATGAAATGTCATCATTTCGACAATAAAGAAATTCTACATAAACGTTATCTTGCACATTGTATCTAACCATCTCCGTTTCTAACTTTCAATATATTTTAAAAGAGATCTCTCTCATCTGCGTGCGGGGGCGGGGCCTCACAGACGCGCTGCATCTTTCTCGCTCACAGACATGCTGCGCTGCCAACCCAGTCTCATAAAAAAACGTGTAATAACTACGTTGGTCCACAACGTAGGACGTAGTATTTCTACAAAAACGCCTCTGAAATTGTAAGATCCCTACGTTTTTTTTCACCATTCAATGGCTGGCGTCTATGTCACGTGATCTTCACATTTCTCCCTGCAGAAAAAAAAAATGGCCGAACTTCGTTTTATTCTCGGTGTAAAATGCCTATTTTAAAGTTAGTAGTTAAAATGCGTTTTGATGTAATTTGATGCGAGAAATATGAGTTGTTATTTCGGATTATGTGTGCAGTGGATGTACATGATCTTTAGTTTGCTAGTTATCACGAAGATTACTTTAGGAAATTGTGTCGATCCAACGTTTTCATTGTTACCAAGGTGGTTGCTAGTGACGCTGCTATCGATATTATTTCTGTTATGTTGTGTAACAGTTTAATTGTGTCATCTTTATTGCTACCCCCTTCCCCTTCAATGTATAGTGTTGGTCCACAGAGCAAACGTATTAGTTTAACAAAATCCGCATCTAAAATTGTGGCATAGATATGTTATTTTCCCCTGTGCAATTCCAGTCTCACATCTCACATCACATCGTTATAAACAAATACCGGAAACAGACCGAAAATACTTTATTTCGGGTGTGCTTGCTTTTCTCTTTGAAAGTCATCCCATAACGGCATTGTAATACACGGTTCGGCTGCATTAAATATTACATATATGCCGTAGTTCTGTATTTATAGAGCCCTGATGAGAAGACTTCTAGACAAACATGAGGAACTGAAAACGTGACATGGATCATAAATATATCAGCCATTAAACAATATCTTACATTTATTTTCACACAATACGTCTCCTTGCAGTATCAACACTAATTCGGCTGACTTTTATATTTGATCCAATTGGTAGATAGGCTGTATTTACACCATAAAGGTGCACAGCTGATATAAAGGGACACCTAGTGGTTAAAGCATGTTATTGAATTTCATTATTTTTATTATTAGATATGAATAGGATCCCTATAAAGTATATTCATTACTCGTTATTCTCTACTAATAGTTCATTAAAGACTGTATATAATGACTATTTTGCACATCCCTTTCAAGATTTCAAGATTTTCTAAGGTTTATTGACATATTATACACAAACGGTGTAGTTATGCAATGAATGAAAAACTTTGTGTATACCTCCAGCAATGTTAACTATGTTGAAGCACTAATTTTAACTGATATTATACATATGTATTATACTCTTATATAAGATGTATGTAGATAGTATAAGAAATGTGCAGAATACGACAGTTTAATGGTGGAGGTATACACACATATTGATAGATGTCTTGTAATGCACTGTTGAGGAACCTGCGACCCAAGTTTTTCATCTCCGGCCTTGTCAGGTATTGAACAATCAATAAATAAAGAACACAGAATTATTAAATATAAAACACAGAATGTGTGATTATACTAAATGATTTACAAATAAACACCACTGCATATTTACAACTGTTACACATGCTGATGTAACGCAAATGTTTCCAACTTGGGATCAATAAAGTATATCTTATCTTAAGCTGATCGATGGCTACTGCCATATTTGCAAAATGTGCCTCTGAACCTTGACAAGTGCATGTTTCAGGCTTATCAATGAACAACAGGAGGGGTCACAGACATAAGACCCGCTGTTAAATAAAGCTCTTCTGACCTTAGCTGGCATGTGGGTATATATTAATGCTACCCATTACGGGCACAAGCAATTTTCACCCATTTATTAATTATATGTTTTACATTTGAGTGTTTCATATCCCCTAAACCTCCAGGGATGTACACAGTTTAATACTGGCAACTTCTTATTATGGGAAATACGAAAACGTCTTTTAAAACTACAACTCCCAGTAGAGACGTGCCATAGATAGAGAACATGTTGCGAAACAGAATAGCCAGCATGTGTAGTTCTGGGGACGGGGTGGGGGAGGGGGGGGACCGGGTGGACCCGTTCAAATCCAGTTTTGGACAGTCTGCCGTGGTTCCATCCCATTTCACGTGCTGTTCGACGCTCGGCACACTCTCCAATCACAGAGCTTGAGGACTATCACGGGGTTTGTCAAGCGAAGCGGAGAGAATACTTACTTCCGGGTGTAATATTCTGTAAACCAAATGAGCTGCTCCGACCCTCGGTCCTGACGGACTCCAACTTGTGTTGCGGATTTTGTTAAACTAATACGTTTGCGCTGTGGACCAACACTATACATTGACGGGGAAGGGGGTAGCAATAAAGATAACACCATTAAACAGTTACACAACATAACAGAAATAATATCGATAGCAGCATCCCTAGCAACCACCTTGGTGACAATGAAAACGTTGTATAGACACAATTTCCTGAAGTAATCTTCGTAATAACCAGTGGCGTAGCCAGGAATTATTGTGTGGGTGGGCCTGGAGAAATGTAGGTGGGCCAGGGGGAGACATATTAAGCGTGGGGTCTGAGCTGAAACTTCATTGATGATTTTAATGATTTTTTAATGCACTAATAGAACATAAGCATAAATTAGCAGTGAAAACAAAAAACATAGGCACGGCGGCCTCAGAATGTGTGTAAAACTGACATCCACATAGGGATGGGTATCGTTAAGGCTTTAACGGTACTACTACTTTTATCGATAGCGCTTATGCTTATGCTCCAGGTTCAGTACCAACCACATCATAAAGTACGCGGACGATACAACAGTGGTGGGACTCATCAGGGACAACAACGAACAGGCCTACAGGGAGGAGGTGAAACATCTGACAGACTGGTGTAACACCAACAACCTGATCCTGAATGTCGATAAAACAAAAGAGATCATTGTCGACTTCAGGAACAAAAAGCACTGTCACCCACCACTCCACATCAACGGCACAGCAGTGAAGACTACAGACAGCACCAAGTTCCTGGGGGTGCATATCACAAGCAGTCTTACCTGGTCCACTCACACTACATCACTATTTAAGAAGGCACAGCAGCGCCTACACTTCCTGCACAGCTCCCCCCTCCCATCCTCACCACGTTCTACAGAGGAACCATAGAGAGCGTGCTGACCAGCGGCATCTCCATCTGGTCGAGAGACTGCAACGCCAAAGACTGGAAGTCTCTGCAGAGAGTGGTCAGGACAGCAGAGAAGATCATCGGAGTTTCTCTCCCTCCCATCAGAGACACCGCTCAGAAACGCTCCCTGACAAAAGCCCAGAACATTTTTAAAGACCCCCCTCATCCTCGCCATGCTCTGTTCTCCCTGCTGCCCTCCGGCAAGAGGTTCCGCATCATTAAGAGCAGAACAGCCAGATTCTGCAATAGCTTTTTCCCCATGCCATCAGACTGCTGAACAGCAAGTAGACCAGTAACATAAAGATTACATTACGCTGTGTAAAGAGCACATATTTGTTATATAGTATGTCTATTTTATTTATATGTATAGTAAGTCTTTATATTTTAAACGCACACTTTATCACCACGTCACTATTATTTATTTATATGTACAATTTTAGCACGTTTTTATATTGTCCTGTTCCTGTAAGCCAGTACAACGACATTTCGTTTTAATAGTACTCTGTGTCTTGTTGAAATGACAATAAAGTATGTCTATGTCTATGTCTTATCGATCCGGTCCTTTAACATTACTTTTATCGGTTCTTTTGGAGAGAAAAAATAAGGTAAACTAACTAAACAAATTGTGAACAAAACTAACATTGCTTTTTATTTCAATTAAATAAATAATATTTCACATCAAAAGAAACAACAATGTTTTAACAAATCGTATTAAATAATCTGATGACAGAACTGTAAACAGAATAGCTGAAACTTTAACCAAATAAATAACTCAGTTTCCTCTAATCATTAACCCATGTTTGTATAATTGAGTTAACTGCGTGTGTTGCTGCTAGCATACATAACACCTGACGTGGAAACGTTACTCGTGGATGGGGCTACAGAGCTGCTAGAAAGACAGTCGAACCCGGTACATTCCTCCGTCTGGATGTGGAGCACTTTTGCTAAATGTTTAGACAAATTGCTCGTGTTACCGCCCTCACATGCTAAACTCTTATTCCACTTTTGGTAACGAGTATTGTCCACCTCGACACGGCTATAGTTTAACCACACCTCGGAGCGCGTTCTCTCCGCCATCTCCTCCGTGTGTGTGTGTTGCTGCATGTAGCAGCTGCGTGTGTGTAAACTGCCCCGCCCCCTCGCACACAGACGGGGGAGAGATCTCTTAAACGGAGTTGGCGACACTTAAACTCAGGGCCGCCCCTGGCCAACTTGGGGCCCCAAGCGACATTGTGAGATGAGGCCCCCCCCCCAACCGACAGTTGTTTTTGGAAAACAAAGTAGGCTACTTTGCAAATATAATTCCTGTTTATTATTATTATTATCAACACAGTTACTTTTTTATACGGTGAGGTAAATGGTAAATGTGCATGTATGTCGTTCAGCATGCGTTTACAGGTACGTCTGCATTTCCTGCCAAATACTACCCTCAAAAAGATTAAAATATAATTAATGCAAATAAACTACTTCTACTAATAATAATAATAATAATCATAATCATAATCAATTCAATAATATAAATATATTATTTTATTATAATATTGTTGTAATATAGTCAAGACAAAACATGCTTATGACATGCTCAAAAACTGATATTTCTTAAATCTGTATTTAAATGTAGTCAGCAATGTATCAACAACTACACACATTTATATCAGTATTTCTCTGTATTGTGGTTGACATGATGATGACTGTTAGGAGTAAAAGTTTACTTTTTATTCATGTACTTTTTATTCATGTATTTTTTCTTTTATTGTTTCTTTATTATCTTTTACTGTTTTTAAATACCTTTGTCTGAATGTCTTTCATTTTTGTAAAGCACCTTGAATTGCCTTGTGTTGAAAGGTGCTATATAAATAAACTTGCCTTGCCTTAAGGGGAGAGGCTGAGCATCACCATGAAATGTGCAAATTGACATAAAAATGAATAAAAGGGGAAAAAATGCTCCATGTTTTTTAGTCTGCAAACTTTAACTGTTATGTAAGCCAACTAGACAGACAGTGTATCACTCTTCCTCCTGTACATCAGCAGATAAAAGGCATAACATACTTGAATGAATGCTGGAAATAACTGCATCTCCATTAGCCTGTATGCTATGCAGAGGCTGCCTTCTTCATGTCGTGAATTGCAGCTGATGTTTTAATATGGCAATTGGCAATTTGACTTATACAACATTCACAAGTTGTACATTTGACTCATACAATAACCCACCTTCGAGTGATGCTCTAGTTTCTTCATGTTTTGTTTTTTTTCCCCTCTTGCTTGCCCCGGACTGAAACTGTCTTTTCACCGACGTCTCTTCACCTGCACTAGTGGCCGTATCAAAGCCGTGATTGGTCAGATGTCGATTCATTGCAACGGTGTCGGGTTACACACGTGCTCCCCTTGTCACCTCTCACTCTCGCGGAGAACTGAGCGGAGAACTGCACACAGCAGCTGAGGCCCTCTGGGCGGGGCCCCCTGCGCAAGGCGGGGCCCCATGCAGCCTGCGTGATTGGCCTGTAGGGAGGGGCGGCCCTGCTTAAACTGCAATGTAATATTTGTGTAGCAATAATACATACGACATATATCGGGGCCACAGGTTGTTTATCCTTGACAGTCGCACAGTGGGCACACACTGAGTGTTTTCATATTCAGCAAATGTGTACACGCTAAACTGCAGACCTCAAGAAGAAATAATACTTTCATTCACTCACGGCAAAAGTTACTTTACTTACTATAAAAATTCACGGTAAAAAAATGCACTCCCTATTCCATTGTCATGAAGGTGGAATCTAACTATATCCAGAATAAGTTTTATTGGATCCAGGCTAGAAACATGTTTATTTCTGCTGTAAAGTTGGGCATTTTAACATGGGGGTCTATGGGAATTGCTCCTTTTTGCATCCATCCCCTGTCGGCCACTAGATGAACTGCAGTTTGTGGCACTTTCTTCTGGGCTTCCCGGCTCTGCGCTATGAAGCGCTGATTGGCTGTGGGTGGGCCAGACGTGCATGTGGGTGGGCCCAGGCCCACCCACAGCTACGCCGCTGGTAATAACTAGCAAACTAAAGATCATGTACATCCACTGCACACATAATCTTAAATAACAACTCATATTTCTCGCATGAAATGACATCAAAACGCATTTTAATGGCCAAACTAACTTTAAAATAGGCATTTTACACCGAGAATAAAACGAAGTTCGGCCATGTTTTTTTTTTTCTGCAGGGAGAAATGTGAAGATCACGTGACATAGACGCCAGCCATTGGAATGAATGGTGAAAAAAAACGTAGGGATCTTACAATTTCAGAGGCGTTTTTGTAGAAATACTACGTCCTACGTTGTGGACCAACGTAGTTATTACACGTTTTTTTATGAGACTGGGTTGGCAGCGCCGTGCAGTGTGCACACAGCTCTGCCGGTAATGAATATTACATTTTGTGAGGACATTTTTCCACCAATAATTCCAATAAGTATTCCAAAAATGTATTCACTTCAGGTTTACGAAAGTAACTGTAATCAGATTACTCGTTTTTCAAATGTAACGCCAGCTGAATACAGTTAGCCTACTTGATTTTTGTATTCTGATTACGTAACGCCGTTACATGTATTCCGTTACAACCCAACCCTGCTTCTAGGCTACTGTCCCGCAGCTCCTGCCTCTCTGTTGGACTCTGTCGCAGCAGGGCTGCTGCTGTGGTGCGGAGCGCAGAAACCAGACTCTTCACAACGAAGGATCACTTCTTCTTCAAGGCAGGGAAGGTTTTGCAGTACGCAGTCTACTGTCCCGCAGCTGCTGCCTCTCTGTTGGACTCCGGTACTGCACACAGTGGTTACTGCGAACGCAGTAACCACGCCGCAGTCACCCCCGTCGTGCGGGCCGGATGAGAATGTCTGGCGGGCCGGATGTGGCCCGCGGGTCGCCAGTTGGTGGTCACTGAGGGTTATTGAGGAAAAACTCAACTAATGGCTTATTACTTGCAGAATATGGTCATGTAGAATAAGGCATTAATAAGTGTTTTATAATGACTAATAAAGAGCCAATATACTGCTAATGTTAATTAACAACTTGTTGGTGGTTAATTTGTGTACCTTAATATAAAGTGTTACCGAAAAAAGAATAAAGCTTATCGAGCTAAATTGTGTTTACATTCTTCTTGATATTAGCTAATATCCTGGTAGTCAGATTTTGGATACACTTTATAATCTCAACATCTTGCTCATGAATACACCTGAATATACAAATAAATAAAGGCTACTGTTGTAATGAAACTCACACAAAAAGAGTTATCTAATAGAAGAGCAAACAACATAAAATGTCCGCCTCACTGTCTCCGATGATACAATCATAAAGTTAGTGCCAATATTCTCTTTTGTCAGACTTTCACAAATAGGAATATGCAGTATAAAGAGTTTTTTGGTATGACGTTTGAATCGTTAAATTACATTTCTCTTTGAACTCTGAGAATTGAAGGAGCCATGAAGTTGTATGGCTCCCCATCACCATCGTTTTTTTGTCTGTCTCCATCTCACAGTTTGAATCTTTAATGCCTTTCTTCTCTTTATAACTCTCTCCCTCCGTCTGCTCTCCGTCTCTTTCCATCACACCATGTCTCCGTGCACTTATCTTGATTTTTGTCTCAGCACTCCATTGCCGTCTCTCAAAATAAAACATGACATATGCAAAATGCTGGGGAAAGGGGGGGAGGCGAAACCAAAAAGAGGTAGGAGAGAACCGTGGGGTTAGAGGAGAGAGAGTGGAGGGTCAGGCTGCCTTGAGCTGAGTTATTTTCCGCCTTTGATTTGTCTTGTTTTACTTCCCGCACTTTATTATTTCAGTGCAGTGCGGAGTACTTACGCTGCAGTTTGGCGACTCATCATTTTGCCCTGCAGGGGAGGAATGCAGATGGCAAGATACTCCACTCCTCTCTCATCCCTCACTTCACTACTCCTCTCCTCCGTCTCTAATGAATCAAGATAATTAATTAGAAAAGTATAAAATTAGATGACTCGAGTTATGGAGGAAGAAACAGAAGAGAAGGGAGGGGCTGAGAGAATGAAATAAGCTATTTTTAGGGCATGTAAGAACTGCCTATTGGCCGGAGGATTTCATAGATATATATGGGTTGTTATTACATCATATAATTACTATAAATCATATCAAAGGGGTCCTATTATGCTTGTTGGGGATTTTCCATTTCAAATAGTGTGTTATTGTGCATGTAAATGGTCTGTAAAAGCTACAATCACAAAGCTCTCCCCCACACACTCCCCCCTGCCTGAAACGCCTCCATTGGACTCCCTTATTTACTTCTGTAAAATAATGACATCACTATGTAACACGTGCGCTTCTATTAGCTAGCGCTCCAACACATTGTACGTGATAGGCTAAGGCAGGAGTGTCAAACTCAATTTCATCGCGGGCCACATTAGAATTATGGTTGCACTCAAAGGGCCGGTTGTAACTTTAAGATATACACATATAAATATATAATATATATTAAATAATGTATTATATTATTTTATTGGCTCTTCATTGGATTATTATCAGTTCTGGTAATAACTTCATAAATAACGTCTGAAAGCAGAAGTCTAGGGCAAATAATTGAAAGCAAGTATTCAACAATTACACCAATTGTATTGTATATTATATTCTTTGCAAGCTCTTGCGGGCCACATAAAATGAGGTCGCGGGCCGGTTTTGGCCCACGGGCCTTGAGTTTGACACCCCTGGGCTAAGGGGTGGGACAGCTATAAGCAAATGACCAATCACAACAGAGCCAGCCAGCTAACCAATCAGAGCAAACTGAGCTCTGGTTTCAGACAGAGGGTGAAAAGAGGTGCTGCAGCACAGGCAGTATGAGAACATTTAAAGAGCTTTTGAACCTTAACGCATCTTAACATGTCACAGCAGAGGCACACAATACAAATATGAACCTAAAAAAGAGTGCATAATAAGGCCCCTTTAAGATCACCATCCACACTGCAATATTTATAATGCAAAACAAAACACTTTATTTGTATTGGTGTTTATTTTCACACACCATTATCAACAAATGATTATTTTGTCACTAACAACATTTATAATGTTGCAGTGGACTGGTGATGTCAGTGTGAAAGATATCCATGCCAAAAAGGGGAAAAGAGAGCCGAAAAGAGACTGCTTTTTCAACTCCACATAATCGCTGGACTTGATTGTAGACGAGTAGTTCCTCGGAAAGATACACACATTGCAGGACCCCCCTTTCAGTCTCAAAAAGCCCTTCTGCTGCGGAAATGAGAGCCAACAGAAATGTATATTTTGATCTTTTGCCACACAGCTTCTGGCCAAGCCTTCTCAGTGCACCTTGGAAGTACTTACAAATCCTTACTGATAGTTCTCCGAAAGCCTTCAAAAGTTCTCTATGTTCAGACTCTATTTTTCTAAAGCTCTGACATCTGGTCTCAAGTACACAAGCTGTGTCAGTCCAAGAAAGATTATGAGACGAGAGGAGGGGAACAACACTCATTCACATGCAATCCATTTGACCTGTGGTGAAGGGAGAGAGAGGAACCAGCTCAGTGGGGAGGTCGAACATCAACACCAACATGACTCAGCGTCACCCGTTTCCTCCAATCCTCTGCTATTCTTCTTGACTGACCTTTCCTCTTCTCTTTATTTTGAATCTGTTATATCAGTTCTGTTTCAATTTACTAAAACTCTTGCAATCTTTATATATTTGCTGTTGTCGTCCTTTGTCAGTCTCCCTCCTGCCCTCCTTTTCTTTTACAGGCATCCTTCGTGTCCTTCGTGTTTTCACCTTTGCATCTGTTCTTTCCTCTCCCCTCTGTCTTCCTCTCTGCTGCTGCCAGGCTGCCGCTGTCTGTCTAGCTCCCAGAGGGAATGCAGGACAAGTGTTTTTGATTTGGAGCCAGGCTAAAGATGCATCAGACAGCAACCGCTGTGTGTCACACCACATACACACACACACACACACACACACACACACACACACACACACACACACACACACACACACACACACACACACACACACACACACACACACACACACACACACACACACACACACACACACACACACACACACACACACACACACACACACACACACACACACACACACACACACACACACACACACACACACACACACACACACACACACACACACACACACACACACACACACACACACACACACACACACACACACACACACACACACACACACACACACACACACACACACACACACACACACACACACACACACACACAGACTTAGAGACACGCTCAGAGGCATTCAGCTGACGGGTGCAGCGACAGTCTTGTGAAGTGTTGCTCCTTGTTCTCAGAGCGAGGGGAAGAGAGCAGCAGAGTGAAAGCAGAAATGTGATAAAGATTTCACCATCAAAAATGTAAAACAGCATTGGATTAAAATCAAAATGATGTGCCGAATGCAATGAATAAATGATTGGTACCGTGTCTCTTTCAAGTGTTGAACGAGTGATGTTGCACCCTTATCAAAGGTCATTTTAAGTTAAGTGTATATTGATTTTTTTGATTGTGGTGTGTGATGGCACATTGGGCGTACCCCGGTTTGGTAACTTTTATTGACCAAACAAGACATGACACTGACAGAGAAGTCATTATAATGACACTCTTCTAAAAAAGCAATTGTGTTCATTTACCTTGAGGGGGTTATACGTAATGAGCTCCAGCGACACTATGTCTCTATGTCCTTTGTTCTGTCAGACATTATTAAGTCACTTAGAAGGTTAAGAAGGTCAAATCTAGAGAGTTTATATTTTCAGACTATAGCGATTTTTATGAAAGCCCAGGTGATTATTATGTCTAGGGTCTCTATGACAGCCAATGTCCCTACATCCATAAAAGTGACCATGGTCAACCGATCAGATATTGGGGGTGATAATTGTAAGTTTTAGTCCAAGAATAAAGAGGTAAGACTGTGTAAAGGGTGTCTTTCTTAATGCCAGAATACATTATTTACAAGACATCCTTTTCAGATGGTTGATTTTTCATGTATCTTTGAAAATCTTAAAGTGAAAGTGTGATGAACACTGATTCAAAAAGTCATTGAAAAAGGAATCCACAGAGCAGAAAGTGGAGCTGTTAAAAGAAAAAAAAAGGAACAAGAAAAGAATGAATGGCCTTCAGGTAGAGAAACACAGAGGATTTGCTTCAGCGATGGCTACTGCAGCACACTCTGTTCCTGAGAAGCCATTATGAGTTACAGGGGTTTACGTGTTGGGCATGCACACACGCTGTTCAAGCTCTGCTGGGCTTGATCCCACTTCACTTAACAAATGTAAGGAAAGAAAACATGCACACACTCAGATCCATGTAGCTCAGGTACAACTGCAGAGTGGCGAGCCGTCAGGGCCCTGTACATATTTTTTTGTTTGTTATATTTTTCATTAGTTTTACCAAAATAACTTGTTTTAAATTGTATTTAAAATAACATTTCCAAAGAAATAAATCCTTCGAATCCGCCTATCCAGTTTCTGTTGGAATGTGAAGAGTTAAATGAAAGAAGCTCGTCTCTGCGAGTTACTGTGAAGACAGGAGCTGATTGGACGTCCAGGCGGTCCAGCTATGAATTCACAGAGGGCCAGCTATAGTAACTGAACGAGAGAGTAATGTCAAATGACAGTACAATTGACCAATCAAATCTTCCCTCTAAATGGGTGGGTGTTATTATCGCGGACTTTATGACAAGTTCCGCCCGCTGTGAAACTTTTCTTGTTTCCATAGCAACAACAACTTCCTGTCAACAGCGTTTACTCAGCTTCAAAATAATAGCATGCCACATTACACTTAAGACATACAACTGCAACGAAAGTAACAAACACAATGCAATATCCTTTTCAATTTCAAAGAACACAAATAGGGTTATTTACAGGTGTTGTTTTGTGTGGTAGAGGGTCGCTTTCATTGATGCGTTTTGCACCCCGGGCCGTGGTTTTGATATTCCGCTGAAGTATACGCTGTGACGTAATAACTCGAGGGAAGGACACATCGAGGGTCAGAGGGCCTAGGTATAAAAGTCACGGCTCGCCACTGCTTGATGCTGTTCAAGCATGTTTAAACAATTCTTCCAATCTAACCAGTGAATCAGAGTACTACAATCCTCTGTCACGCAATAACTTTGAACAATATGCAGTATAAGCGCATTTTCAATAAAACATGTATTTGGCATACCGTTTTACAGCACTAGCCTAGCTAAAATGTTAACATGTGCTAACTAGTAGTGATGGCGAGATGAAGCCTTATGAAGCTTTGAAGCTTTCCAGCCAATTGGTTCGCAAAAGGGTTCATCTCATGAGGCTTCATCATGGGCTTCATTTGAACACAAACCCCCTGTTGGTCAAAGTGTGTAAAACAGGCAGATTGGACATCTCAACAGTGTGCTCTATCTCATACCAAGTTCCCAATTAGTAAAGCCTTAGAATAACTCTAAACAACCAACATTAAATCATTTTCATGTTAACAATATTGTTTTTATTCCAGTTGAATGATTGTGATTGAAAAGCCTAAGGAGGCTGGTAAACATTGCAAAGAGGGATTTGTATTCCTTACTAATATTCATAAACGTAACCATGTTGTAGCCTGAGAAAGGCTAAACCATATCAAATAATACATTTATTAACTACATTATCTCATTTAGCTGTAGCTTTTATAAACAACAAAAAATACGTATCTACGAGTCGTGGAACCAGCTGAGCCACAGCACACAAGCTGAATCTCACTGAAAACACTGTAACATATTTATTCCTGTATGTATTCATTCATGTTTTTTTTCCTACATTTATTTATGCTTGTATCTATTTATACTTATGACATGTTCCGACCTCTATATAGGTGAGGTTTTGAGCTCTTTTAATTCCATCGTGTCACCAGCGGGCCCAGGTACAGGAGGGGTAATTTATTATACATCCATAGGTATTATGAGCATTGTGGTTCAACGGTTCAACCGATCAGAATCGCTTCGTGAAGCAGTCACGTGGTATCGACAGGCAGCGAGGCTTCGTTTGTCATCGATGACGTCACTGGCCCAAAACGATACAAGCCTCGATACATGCTTCACAAAAAGTTTCGGGGATTACTCGACACACGCTCCGAAGCCTCGGCGCAATACGTAACATCACTACTAACTAGACTTGCTAGCTAGTAGTGCAACTCAGTTCCTGTAGTCTGACAAAGGATTATCTGGTCTGAAATATATTCTACAAATGGCATATGCTCATCTGTAAACTCAACTCTGTAGGTAACAATTATGGCAGTTTAAAGGAGGGAGATGTTGAATTGATGATTTGTTTTTCAGATTTATGAAGCACAAAGTGGAGCAACAGAAAGCTAAGATAGCTAGCTAGCCAGCTAACGATCACAGACTCCACTGTGAGCGTGACTGCTGTTCTCTCAGAAGAGGAAAGAGGGGTTTTGTAGATGCGCCAGTGGGATTGGATTTCTAGCTAAAAAGCCAGTCAAGTGTGAGTTGTTTCTGTTCAGAAGATTCTTATGATCCTTTGCAGTTTACTGAAATCAAAAACAGATTCAAAACTGGGTTAGGCGGAATATTGTTGGAAATAGTTTCAGTGCATAATTGAGGATTGTGAGCGTCAGATCGGCTAAATAAAAATTATAAATTACGTCAATTGAAAATGTCCAGTCTGCAGACCCCATCCCTAAATTTGAAAACATAAACCTGTTCTTTATTCTATCATTTAAACCAGGTTTAAAGCACTTTGTATCATCCCAAACGTTGTACTGTAAACATTATTCTGGCAAATTGAGAGTGGAAGACCGTAGAAGAAAACTGTGGATACATTTCTCACAAGAGACCTTTGTTTGTATAAACTAAATCCCCCATTATGATAAATGAAACAGATTTTCCCGAAGCCTAACGGCCCGTCTACACTACAGGCATCGAAAAATGCTTTCAACGCTTCGGCCATTCATTTGAATGGCGTGACGTAGAAGATTTTTAAACTTCGCCGAACCGCATTGTGGGGAGCATGGCATGGCTTTGCAAGCATCACGAGCATCTATCGGCATCAAAAGTTGAACAATGTTCAACTTTTGAGGCTCGATGCTTGGCATCAGCCAATCAAATCCCGCGTATGCAAATCTGCCAGTACAAGCGCAAGCCAATCAAACCGCGTGTATGCTGGGAGAGACTACGCAGGTCATTTCCTCATATTCCAAAAAATGGAGGGAAAATTCATTATAGCGGTAGTGAATCACCCGGTGCTGAATGATCAGTCTCTGTTCATCTACCGGGATACAAACCGGAGGAGCGAGGCATGGAGGGAGGTGGCAGAGACAGTGGGTTAAACTGGTAGGTTTTCGCCTGTTTGGGGATTTTATATCCAGTTTACTTCGTTTTAACATTGCTATTGCTTTGTATGCCGGGGGCGGGAGATTCCTGATTGGTTGTTGGTCGCCTTGGGCGCGAGAAATCGCCAAGCCTCAGACACGCCCATCTTCAAGATGTTTTGATGCCTGTAGTGCATAGCCGCGGGAAGTAGGGGTGCTGGGGGTGCTGCAGCACCCCCTGTTGGCGAGTGGTGTACATTTGAAAAACTGAGTGACCACCTAAATAAAAATGATTAAACTACATAAAATAGTTATGATTTTACTTAAAATAAAATTAGCTGTATACAGTAGCATATAATAGTCATAGTATATATTTGTATATATCAGGTGGCTTGAATTTATTTTCCAAATAAGTAAAATCCGAGTCATCTAGGTCGTAGGTCTTGGGAGAGTGACGTATTTGACGCGACACACACACTGCAGAGTGACAACTTTCTAGAATGGAGCAAAAAAGGATTTTGGATTTTTTTTCTCCAACAAACAACCCAATAAAAAGAGTGGACCACCAGCTACTCCTCAGCCCACCACCTCTACAACTAGAGTAATATATATAAATTATCCATTATCTCATTACATTTGCGCATATTTTAACACATTTCAGGAACCGAAATCTGAACTTTGGATAAAGCCAGGTTCAAAATTCTCGTTTCATTTTGTAGTCATATTAGCATCTACTGTAAGGCTTTCACCGAAGGGATTTAGGATATCTCTCTTTATCACTCCATAAATCAGAAAATATTGTCAACAGCCCTAAAATATCAATTTTCGCCATGTTTCTAGGTATACAATCTTATATAATTCAGGCTATGAATGATATATGAACAAACCCTTCTGTAAAAGCCTTCATAATATTGATAGGAATATAACTGGAAGGTTTGGTGTATGTACGTGCTACTGAAGTTGAAATTTCGAACTCAGAGTAGGAGAAAAAACTCATTTTGAGAAAACGACCTTTAAAGATTGCAGTGAGGCGCTAGCTAAACCCTCCTGTTCTTTGGATGACAGCTTGCACATCGACGCACTCCGTGAAGGTATTTCATGTTCGGGGTCATTTGTGTTTTGTATAACCTTGCTTCGTGCAAGTGACAATTGTTGTTGTCTTCTCTGTGAACGTTTTTTTCCGCCGTTCTTTTGCCATTTTGAGATTTACATTTCTAGCGGAAAGCTAATCAGGAAGTGTTTTAGCACACCACGTGATGCATCTGAACGAATCACGTTGTCAGAAATTGACACCAGCCAATGAGATTTTGTTTCTTGGTTTAAGACCCTTTTGTGCTTTCACGATTGGTTGCTGATACAAAGGAAATGACCATATTTGGATCCGTTGAGATTGTGCAGGAGAGACGGAGCTTTTCCAACGATGACATTGTGCAAACAGCGATCGCGGTACTTTATGTTACGTTAGAAATGCTAACTTTTGGTGAATTTAGGAGAAATATACAGATGCAAATAGACAAACTATAGTAAAATGAACACTTAAATGTGTATTTTGTACGTTTTCCTTCCAAAAGCCTGAAAGAAAACATGTTATGGAATCAAAATAGCACAACATCTAAAAATTGACCAGTGCATGAAAAACAATGTTTTTGCCTGCCGTGTCTCGCCTTTAACAAACAATTTATGCGGCTCGTATCGCTGACAGCCGGGCCCGGCCCGGCACCGCCTTTTAAAAAAAAATGTAAACGGCTCCATCCCCACTTTTGGCAGCACCCCCTGAGCAAAATGACTTCCCGCGGCTATGCTGTAGTGAAGACGGGCCGTAAGGAATTGAAAGCGCTCCCATGACAGGTATGTTTCTTTTGATGTCACTGCACCCCCGACTGAGGAAACATTGAAGGCAGAATCTTAGCTGGAAAGTTAGAACAAACCTCAGTTTTGAAAAGATGATCTGGGGTTTTCTCTGAATACCACTTATTTCGTGATCAAAGGGAATTTCTCTCACTCTTGCAAGGACCATTTGAAACACATGACTTATAATGGCTCCTATGATTAGGAAGATTCAATTGTCTGACCTTTATTCATGTGAAATTGCATAACAACGATGGTGTGATTAAGCACAACAAAACAGACCAATATCATTAACTCTCAAGACTCTTGCATGGCTGGAGAATATCTAGCCAAACTTACATTAACACCTACCACAAAACATTGAACATCTGATGATCTCTGCTTGGAAACCCTATAACAATGTCGCTCCTCAAATAAAAACGGGGGTTTATTTGAGAAGAGAACAGCTGACGCAACCACTAAATGTGTGAAACAGCAAAGATACTATAGGGAAATTACTAAAAGAGCGAGAGCAATGGATGACTTTAGATTTCTTTGTACACCAGAACTAAATCAATCAATCAATCAATGTTTATTTATATAGCCCAATATCACAAATGTTACATTTGTCTCAGTGGACTTCACAGTTTGTACAAAATATCAGTATGACAATACAACACCCTCTGTCCTTAGACCCTCTGTCCTTAGACCCTCTGTCCTTAGACCCTCACATCGTACAAGGAAAAACTTCCGGAGAAAACCCACAGTTTAAAGGGAACATGGGAGAAACCTCAGGGAGAGCAACAGAGGAGGGATCCCTCTCCCAGGACGGACAGACGTGCAATAGATGCCGTGTGTAAATTGAAAAGATAATACATTTTACAGCATAAGTAGTCCAAATGTTTGGAAATGCATGTGTGTATAATAGGAAGATGAATCCACAAGGATATCCATCCAGGACCTATGATCCAGGACCACAGCCACCACTGCGTTGACTGGGAACGCCTTAAAGGTATTGAAATTGTCAAGGAGTCAATGGACAGGGATAATAATCAGATCTGGTGTCATTCAAACTTCAAACATAGCTAACCTTGTGATAATTGGAAAGCAAATATGGAATTGATAGAACATTCACGTAACAACTTGATGAACATAATAGCCTTTCGTAGATGTGGAGTGGAAGCTTGAGTGAAGCCCTTGTGTGAAGCTGACCGTTGAGCGGCCCGACCAAGCAAGGAGGCAGAGGCAGAACGTCCAAAATACAACCCGGTGTGGGCATTTATTACTCACGTGCACATGACACAGCCTCAATCTCGCTGTTCACGTGAGCACGGTCACCAGCCACAAGGATCTCACACACCAAACAAAACAGGAAACACAGAGCCTAAATACCCACACTAATTAACCCAACAGGACACAGGTGAGGGGGGAGGAGACAACACAGGGCACCAGGTGCACACAATCAACAGCAACAGACATGGGGAAAGGGAACACTTTTCAAAATAAAACACATGTGCAATATACAAAGCCCGAAGCCATCTTCGTCACACCTTGCTTCATGTATGCCTACCTACATAATGACTTATTTCAATTGAAATTCATGCATTGTTAACTTCCACTTAGGTGTTATAATGTATTCATTAAAACGATGTGCATACAAACAAGTGGATAAAGAAGCACTTTATGTCCTCAAGGTCAAGAATGAATGTGTTTGTGAGTTTATTAATTAATTAAACAAATCAATGCATTAAAAGAAACACAAGCTTCATAGAGGCAAACAGACCCGCTAATGTTGAGAAGCACGAGTGTTCCCATGCGTGTCCTAACCAGGTGTCCTAACTCTTCCTGAAAGCGTGAAGGTCTTTGCCCTCGTTAGTCGTTACCATTGCTTGTGTTTTTCTGACAGGAAACAGATGAGTACAAACTTATCAGACCTTCACCGTCAGAGCGGGCAAATGTCACACACCTCACACGTCTACAGGGAAACTGACACAATTCTTCATCATTAATACATACAAGTATAATCAGATTTACTTATGCCCCCCCTGATCAGACTTGCCCCCACTTTGCCTGTTTTTAAATCTAGTTTAAAGACCTACTTGTTCTCCCGTGCTTTTGTGTATGAGAGTTTTTCAGTCTCTGGCTAAGTATGGTTTTATTGTCTTGTGCTTTTACATAGTTTATGTTTGTCCTATCAGTTTTGTCTAAATGT
>NW_022992055.1:0-102500 GCF_902827175.1 Gymnodraco acuticeps | reverse complement strand
CATCAAAGCTACTCCATGGCGAGAGCAGAGAAAGTGAAGGGAGACCAAAAGTCATCCTGGCAGAGGCAAACACTTTGAAATGTTGCCTTTATGGAAAAAAGTTCAAGAGAGAACAAACTGAAATTAGTGTGTGCTTTAAGAGTCCATTTTCAATTAAGTACAACATGTGTTTAATATGTTGCATTTGTGTATATTATTTCCCAAACTAAATAAAAAAGGCATTTGACAACAAAGATTTGTCAATGACATCCTACTTTTACAGACTTTGTGGCTCTTGGATTTGATCTATGATTACATTATATTTACTAAACATTTTAAAAATGTTTACATCTAAATTTGGCATAAGGCACTATTTGTTCTCCTTTCCAACACAGCATGTAAGGCAAGGCAAAGCAAGTTCATTTGTATAACACCTTTCAACACAAGGCATTTCAAAGTGCTTTACACATTTTAGTAATACTAATTATTTGTTTAAAGGGGCCCCATTTTGATGATCTCAGGTTCATATTTGTATTATGTGCCTCTACTGTGACGGACATGACAAGCTCTTTATTTCTCTCATACTGCCTGTGCTGCAGCACCTCTTTTCACCCTCTGTCTGAAACCAGAGCCCAGTCTGCTGTGATTGGTTAGCTGGCCGGCTCTGTTGTGATTGTTCAACCGCTTGGAAATCTCCCTCTCCTTAGCCTATCACATACAATAGCCTCATCCCAATACCCCTCCTCGACTCCTCCTTTCCCTCACTCGCTTCCATTCCTTGCGTCTTAGCTCCGCCTCCGTAAGATGCGAGCGAGAGACACAAGGAGGTGACGCGAGGACAGAGGAGTCCTTAGGTATTAATTGGGATGGCCTCGTTCACTCAAACGTCACTCTTAAACGACGTCTGTTAATGATGACGTGTGCACAGCTGTATCCCCTCTCATCGGGCTTAACTGAATAACCCCTTAGAACCGGCCCATTTGTTGTTACATATTTATTTAAATTAATGAATCTTTCTCTTGTTAGTCAAGGAATTCAATGTATGATGGTTGGTCCTGCTTTTGTGTTCCGTTTTGGTGTAAAATGTAGCCTACATTTAAATATATAATTATAGTAATGTGAAAGCCTTTTAGAAATGAATTGCACATAATAATTCCCACAGAGCTGTGAGCGCTTTTCCACTCATCTTCCAGTTGTCGGTTTTCCTCTGTTGAAATCGACCAGCTGTGAAGGTGGGGGCGGGGCTTTTATACGCGAGTAGTGAAAGCACTTCCGCGTAGTCTGCTCGCGTGTATCCTCCCTTTCGTCTCCTCCCGCCCCCCTCCTCCCTCACCCCTCCTCGACTCCTCCGTGTGCATTTCAGCTATTGGGACGTCCTTCAAAATGGCGTGTCTTGATCGATTTCCGGGTCAAGTCCCGGAGGAGGGGAAGAGAGGAGTCGAGGAGGGGTATTGGAATGAGGCTAATGCTTTGGAGCGCTAGCCACTAGAAGTGCAACTTATGGCGCGTTTCCACTGCAGCGGGTAGCCCCGTTTAAGCGTCCTTAACCGTCCTCTAGCGGCCAGGCCGGTTTTTGGTGGCGTTTCCATATAGCGTAGTACCGGCCAGCGGGTACTTTTTCCCTCTTTTTCCGGCCTCATAAAATCGTGGTTCCCTCAGACCAGGGCCAGGGCTGAACTAGTGACGTCAACACTCTCGACTGCTGATTGGTCAGAGAGAATCGTCACAAGATCGCGCGCGAGTTCATCCCTAGCGTCGCATATATCTAGAAGCAAGCTTGCAGCATTTTTATAAACAGCATTTTGTAAATGGAGGAGCTACAAAAAAATCTACTTCTAAGAAAAGCACACCGTGGTCGACCGAGGAGGTGACGACGTTCCTACATCTCATTGGGGATGATCAAATCCAGCGGGAGCTCGACGGAACAACTCGAAATGTGAACAAAAACAAAGCCGATCGCCCCGCCTACACTGCGTTGCTACCCCAGGTCCTAAACTGTAATGGAAATGCGCCACGGCCTCGGACGGCCAGCGAGGCAGCCCGAGGCCAGAGCGAGGACGCTTAGGGACGCTTAAACGGGGCAGTGGAAACGCGCCAATAGTGATGTCACTGGTCTGGAAGTAATCAAACCAATGGAGGCGTTTCAGGCAGGGGGTGGGAGAGAAACTCCCTCAGGGACTTTAGCCTTTGCAGACCAGTAACCCGTATAACACACTACAGGAAAAGGAAAATCCCCCAAAAGTGTGTGTTCCTGACAATTAGAAGAGGTGGTGAAAATGACTCATCCTTCTTTAAAGTGAACTGTCTGTGACGGATGTTTAAGCGTAACTAACTCAAAGTAAGAGCACCGGTGTGGAATCCTGACCTTTTAACATTTAAAGTTTCTTCTTTGCTCACTCTAAAAAAAGACCAAATAACTGAGTCATCCAACATTAATATGTGTGTGTGTGTGTGTGTGTGTGTGTGGTGTGTGTGTGTGTGTGTGGTGTGTGTGTGTGTGTGTGTGTGTGTGTGTGTGTGTGTGTGTGTGTGTGGGTGTGTGTGTGTGTGTGTGCGTGCGTGTGTGTGTGTGTGTGTGTGTGTGTGATGTAATTTCTAATGACACATTAAGCTGTAGGGAACCGGCAGAGTCATGATGTGCAGTTTCATATGGTATGGAGGTGATGTGACAGATTTCAGTGCATGCACAGTACACACAGTCCGACACGGACACACACACACACACACACACACACACACACAGAGATGCATAGACAGTAGAATGTGTCACAGAACTGTCAAAACATCCTGCTTGAATAGCATCCCCTGCACTGATGTGCCACTGAATAATACTCTATTTTTAGACCCTGTTGATTGTCGTACACAAACTCCCTACAGTACGGAACATATAGCTAGTGGTGTACAAAGGCGGAATATAATGAGTAATCCCAACAACATTGATATCCTACTGAACTTTAGATGAGAATTTACCCAACACTGGACTATTACAAGACATTACTTTAAGGGTGCAGCATATAATATAAGGCCAGCATTTCAGTTAAAGGTCACCTATTATTCTGTTTTTCATCAATATGTTACAGGTCTCAGATATATACAAAACATGTCTCTGATTGGCTCCAAACACCAAACAGATCATTGCAGCATTACCCATAATCCCCTCTGTTTCAGCCCTGTTTCCAAAGTGCTGATTCTCTGTCAGTTACTTTAGATGAAAATAAGGAGCCCCTCCCCACGCCCCTCTGAGAGACATTTGGTTACAAATAACTCAATGGTGCTCTAGGAGGAGATTCAGGTGATAAGGTGGGGGAGGTTACCTTGGTTGCTGATTGGCTAATGGTTACACAAGCCAACACATCGTTATGACATCATAAAGTGGCCAAAATCTGATCAGCTCATTTTCAGACAGGTTTTTTATATAAATGGATCAGGACAAAAAGTGAGTTAATCTCTTTCCACAGAGGGGACACATGTTTATGTATAAAAGACATGAAAAAGTGGATTTTGCATAATAGGTGACCTTTAATAATATAAGGCCAGCATTTCAGATACAAACTCAACAGAACTCGTCGAAGTCACAGTATTGACATTATACCAAAGATGTTTATGTATTGCTGCATAGATATCTACTCCTACATCCTGTCTTGTAATAACACTTCTACCTTGAGGGGCGATAGTAAGTCAATATTGAGTCAATTCTGCCATCAGTCCACAGAACAAAGAAGTAGAGCGACAACAAGAGCTTCATCAATGTGTGAAGCACATTTATATTACAAATATTCATCATTTCCTGGCTTTAATTGAACAATCTACAGTTTGATTTAACCATCTAGTGTCACTGTGTGCCCTCCTCTTCCTTTCTGTGTCAGTTATTTGCTCAAAACATCATCTAAGTTAACTCTCAGCTTAAATGCTACACTTTGTAATTTGACATCATGATGGTCTTCTATATGCTTGTGAGGTAAAGTGATGTCTGTTGGCTGCTACTGGAGGTGAAATTTCATTAGGCAACTGGGTTTTGCACCCTTGATGGAGTGTTTTCTGTTTCTGTGTGAAAGATGATAATTTCTCCTCTAATCTGAGCCACGCTGGTGTGCACAGCCAGTGAAGCTGCTTGCAGTTTCATGCAAGATTAATCAATTTGAGCCGCAAGTACTTAACCCTTTCAAGGTACAAATGAGATATTTGATGCAGAGCTGGATCTTTGGCTGATATTTTGGGGGTTGAGGTGGAAGCTTTTTTGCAATGGACAACAGTAAATATAATAATGTATAAACAACAGTGCCGATCGGTGATCCTTTCCAAAGTAATAATGAATAGAAATCATATAGCTTAAAGTGGACCTATTAAGCTATATTGGAAACATATATTGTAGGGCTATACCTATACACAAAACATGTCTGTGAAGTTTTTTGCTTAAAATACCAAACAGTTCACCCATGCCTCATACTGCTCATACCCCTCTTTTGCAGCCCTGTTAGAGAAACAAGGATCTAGGGTCCTTAGCTTTAAAAAAAAAAAAAGGGGAGGCGGAGCTAATGCCTGATCAGAATTCTGTTAAATTCTGCTGTGATAAAACGCCATCCTGTTCTAAACCACATCAAAGATTATTTCTGAAACAGTATGGAGCTCAAATGCTTTTTCTCTTGCGGGTTTATCACAAGGTGAGTTCCTCTTTTGATTTCCTGCTTTTTAAACACATGCTCTCTCCAGTACAGGTTAGCTCTGAGTGTTAGCGAGGCTTGCTAATGTAAACAAAGACGAGATTACGTCCAAAACACGTAACGCATTGTTTCTGAGAGCAATTTTCTGTGGGTCCGCTGCTGATTTGACGTCAGATCGGCAGCAAATCTGTATCCGCTCGTTGTACCCGTTTTTAAAAGATTTGGGTACGGAGGAAAAGAGAGAGGGTTTTATTTTATGACGCTGCGTGAGTTCCCCGACGCACCGAGGACACATATTTATGTATAAAAGACATCACAAAGTGCATTTTGCATGATAGGTCCCCTTTAAGATTAAGATTAGCTCTACAAATGCATCATTCTTCAGCTACTGTTTCAGCCTTTCAACATTGACAAAATACACTTCTCTCCTTCAAAACCAACACCTTTTTTAACACCATAACTTCCCACTCCCTTTTATTTTTTATATTTCTGGTGTTACCCAACTGTCAAGGCCACCTTATTACTCTAAGTCTTTTTCTTTTCTACTCTCCCTAATGCTTCCTCTAACACTGGAGCTTGCTAGCGAGGCTCCAATCAGTCTTCTGTACGGTGTTAAAGTCTTTTTCATCTCTGCAAGTGAAGAAGAAAGATAATTGGATACAATCGAGAATAAAGTAAAAGGCACCAATGCGAACACGCTCAGGAGATGTCGGTGTGGGAAAACGCTTTTATCGCTGTGAGACAAAACCGGGATATCAGACATAATGATGCGTGCACACACACACACACACACACACACACACACACACACACACACACACACACACACACACACACACACACACACACACACACACACACACACACACACACACACACAAACACACACACACACACACACACACGGTCCTTTTTCAGAGAAGGCAATCACAAAGCTGGGACAATAATTAAGCCATTAAAAATCCGGTTTTCTTTCTGTCTCTCATAAACAAACCCACTAAAGCTCACACACCTTTGTTCAAGGTTCCCTTTTATTTCCAAGTCTGTCAGAAGCGGTTTGTAATATTCAGCTGCACTTTTACGTAAGATGCAACTCAAAATATAAAAACATAATTGATTTCAAATCTTTTTTGTTCTGCTGTCTTATCATTGTGTCCGTCTTTCTGTTTCTGCTAAATATTTATATTGTCAGTGTCTTGGCTTCATGTCAATGTTGACTGACAGCAGTGAAATATGTTATTTTTCAAGTTTCGAAGACATGTACAGTGAGACACGTACAGTTTGTCAAAGCATCTAAAATACATTACAGATCCAATCGATCTAATTTACAAAATAAACAACTCGGCGAAAAGAAAAATACAAGGGCAACTGCACAAGTTTTTACATAGAAAGACAATTATTACATTACATTACATGTCACTTGTTAGACGCTTTTATCCAAAGCGACTTACATACTCAATACATGTGGGCAATCCCCACAGGAGCCATTTGGGGTGAAGTGTCCCAGGGACACAACGACATGCTGACTGCAGTGGGGTTTGAACCTGTGACCCCCTGATCCGAACACCAATGAGCAACCCACTGCGCCACACGCCTCCCTATTATAATTAAGTAATTGAAATAAAAATTGTCATGAAAGGCCTTGCTGTTATCTTTTAGGGAAAATATTTGAATAGTTATAGTTAGTTCATGGTTTCATCTATACCCATTGTCATTCTGCTCCCGTGCTGCTTTCTTCGTGCACGATAGCACCTGTTTGTTACCGGGGTGCTCAGCTTTTGATTTGAGTATGGCTGCTTTTGTATATTGTCTTATTATCAACAACATTATGATACTGAGTGTCAGTGAACCTATTTCTACTGAAAACATGAACATTTGAAGAAAAACAGGCCAAATGTAGTTTTAATGTAATTCACACATAAATGGAGTATTTGTCAAGGACTATTTTCACTTGCTGTCCAACACATGTTCTGCACTGGTGAGTTTCCCAACAGCAGGTTTGTGTATATGGGATTGACTTAAAATACACAAAAGACCCCGAGTTCATCTAAAAAAGTGTTTTATTCTCTGTCAAAGCGTCTTTGAGTTTCTAGAAAAGTGCTATACAAGTCTCATGTATTATTATTATTATTATTATGTATTATGTATTTGTGAAGCTGACAATTGAGCGGCCCGACCAAGCAAGGAGGCAGAGGCAGAACGTCCAAAATACAACCCGGGGTGGGCATTTATTAAGTGAGGAACACATGATACACAGCCTCAATCCTGCTGTTTCTCCCTGACCACAGCCACAAGGATCTCACACACACTCTCTCCCAAACAGCTAAACCCCAGAGCCTAAATGCCCAACCCAATCAACCCAACAGGACACAAGTGAGGGGGGAGGAGACACCACAGGGCACCAGGTGCACACAATCAATGGCAACAGACATGGGGAAAGGGGAACACATTTCAAAATAAAATACAATAAACACTACATCAATAAATAATATAAACTGTATAAACATGTGCACATATGCAAGGCCCTAAGCCATCAGTGACAAAGTTACCTTCGTCACAGTATTATTATTATTATTATGTATTATTATTATTATTATTATTATTATTATTAAATAAAAGAACATGCCTGCCAGTGAAACACTGTGGCTCGTTCATGTGTTGTTCATGGACATTAATGGAGCTCAATAGAAGAATAGGATGTATCAGCTTTACATACAAATATGAACTCATTGATGGTTTTGTTGTTATGGTTTGGATTTGTTAGAAACAAATCTTGGCTGAGGCATCAATCTGTGGCCGGAGCTTACTTAAGTTCAGTGCTTTCTGTCTCTTCCTTCTCTTCCCTGGCTTTCTAACTGACTCACCCATCTCCACCGCTGATTATTGCTGCAGATACAATTAAAGGATCTTAGTATCTGTGGATTATTTAGCAAGGTCTCCTCTCTGTTCATTGCGCCTAGAGGATTCACTGTAAGTGTGCTACTAGCAGACCGGACAAAAAGCATGTGGATAATTTATGAGATAGAGCCACCTGTACGTGAACCTCCACAACATGATCTTATCCCTACTTGCTATATTTTGCCACTTTTGCAGAAGCCCCCAACTTCACATGTGAAATAACGTTACAACACATCCATCAGTTTGCAGTCTTAATATTAAGTAATTTATTATCAATCAATCAATCAATGTTTATTTATATAGCCCAATATCACAAATGTTACATTTGTCTCAGTGGACTTTACAGTTTGTACAAAATATCAGTATGACAATACGACACCCTCTGTCCTTAGACCCTCACATCGTACAAGGAAAAACTTCCGAAGAAAACCCACAGTTTAAAGGGAAAAATGGGAGAAACCTCAGGGAGAGCAACAGAGGAGGGATCCCTCTCCCAGGACGGACAGACGTGCAATAGATGCCGTGTGTAAATTGAAAAGATAATACATTTGCAACATAGGTAGTCCAAATGTTTGGAAATGCACGTGTGTACAACAGGAAGACGAATCCACGAGGATATCCATCCAGGACCTATGATCCAGGACCACAACCACGACTCAAGATCATGGGCTCGCGATCCAGGACAGAGGAGCGCAGGATCATCCATGACTCCGGATCCCGGCGTATATAGACACCAAAAAGAAAGACATTTGGGGAAGCTGGGTTAATCGGAACATGAGAGTACACAGGTATAGACACTATGCAGTATTTATAATAATAATAATAATAATAAAGCTTTATTTATATAGCACTTTTCATACAACACATGCACTCAAAGTGCTTTACAAAATAGCAAGTTAAGAACTTTACAGGTACATCTAGCAAAATATAACATTTGTTCAGGTTAATAGACACAAGGAGGTAAAATGTATGATAATACAAATACAATAAATAATGGTTTCTCTCTGACAGATAAGACACAAGACGACTGAGTCGATGCAACAATGTAAAATATAGAACCCCATACAAATAAAGTGAACATAGGTACAACAGAAATACAAATAAAAAGATTAGGAACATTTCAAGTGGGGGGTTGCTAATAAAAAGCTAATCTAAAAAGATGTCGTTTATACCACTGTACAGTATTTATTTTCTTAAATCTCAATCTGCTCTAATTCTTTCCTATTTATTTTACACGAAAACAGTGTATGCTCTGGATATTACTTGCACTATTGTGTCCCTTGCACCATTCTCTTGTAATATATATATTTTTTCTTTTAGCACTATTTTTAGGTATTTTTCACGTCTTAAGTATATTGTATGTTGCACTGCAGGAGGAGCCTGGGACTTAAGATTTGTATTACCACATATACACTATTGCTATTGTGCATATGACAATAAAGCCTTTGCATCTTATGTCTTCAACAACTTGGGTCCCCTGGGTGAATGTCCTGTCAGACCAAACAGACATAGCACACAAATGCATAAGTCTACTCATTTGCGCACCGGAAACACAGTCACACAACAACAAGATTTCACACAAAGGTCATCTTCTTTGTTTTAAACATGTCTGATCTTTGAGCGGCTGAACTGCATGTCTGCACTTTACATTGAATAAGATTTAAACCGGATGAAATATGGATAACTTGCTGGGTATTGTGGTGAAAGACGATGACTCAGATTGTGCAAGGGTATGTTTGTGTGTGAGTTTGTGAGTTTGTGAGTGTGTCCTCGCCAAAGTCTGAGCAGGCTTTGCATAGAGCTAAGAAAGCACTTAAAAGGGAACAAGAGAGACAACAAGCAAGAGAAATAAACAAGTAAGGATGTAATGAAAGAGGAATGTCAAAGTGTTTGAAAGCTTTGTGAAATGTCTTTAAATTTGCAAAGATGGTCTGACCAATTAGGATGCAAGGTTGTCTGGATTCAAGAGACTGTCATAGGTAGTGACCATGAAACACACTCATATCAAAGCAAAGCATTGGAACATCGTACTGCAAAGTATTAAGATTTACACACTTTCTTCCCAAAATGGTGTCTAATTAAATGTTAAATCTGATTGATGATTAGGCTAAGTAGGCAAATAATTAGAAATAGAATGTAGTACTGGGAAAAGAGGAATATGCTATAATTTCAATTTTTCCGCATAAGTCTTGCAAGACACACACACACACACACACTCACACGCACACACTCACACATGCACACTGAGTGGACTGTTTCTGTTACAGACTCATGACAAATATTTAACAACTGAACTAAAGGGATTATTGTTTGTATTTCTCTGTATCACCCGTCCCATAATTACGGAGCCCCCTAGGGGACATGGAGAAGAAAAAAACAATTATTTAAAAAAAGAAAAAAAAAAGTTTTGCGACATCTCGCAAAACCCCGTTGCAGTTTGTAGACGGTCCCTAAGCACTCCTCCTCAAGCTGCAGATTGTGACCAATTCTTGATGTTTAGCTCGGATGACTGCGCGTATCGAACTGTTCTGATAAAAACGACTCGTTGTCTATCTTGCTATGATTGTAAAGTCATGTTGTACACAAACTCGCTCGGATCAGTCATTAGCCCGCATGGTTTTTCATACCACTGCTACGCTGACGACACCCAATTAATTCTGTCCTTTCCCCGCTCAGAGACCCAGGTCGTTGCACGCATCTCTGCTTGTCTAGCTGGCATCTCTCAGTGGATGTCTGCTCACCACCTCAAGCTCAACCTTGACAAGACTGAGCTGCTCTTCCTCCCGGGAAAAGATTGTCCCACTCTTGACCTGACAATCAACATCGGCACCTCAGTTGTTTCCCCGACTCAGACTGCAAGGAATCTGGGTGTGACCCTAGATAACAACCTGCTGCTGCAGATACACGCTTTACAACATCAGGAAGATACGTCCCCAGCTGACTCAGAAAGCGACTCAGGTTCTGGTCCAGGCTCTCGTCATCTCACGCCTAGACTACTGCAACTCCCTCCTGGCTGGTCTACCTGCATGTGCCATCCGACCTCTGCAGCTCATCCAGAATGCAGCGGCTCGTCTGGTCTTCAACCTTCCTAAATTCTCCCACACCACTCCGCTCCTCCGCTCCCTTCACTGGCTTCCGGTAACTGCTAGAATCCACTTCAAGACACTGGTACTTGCTTACCGTGCTGCGAATGGATCTGGCCCTTCGTACATCCAGGACATGGTTAAACCGTACACCAGCACGTGCACTACGCTCTGCATCAGCCAAACGACTCGCTGCACCCTCGCTGCGAGCGGGACCCAAGTTCCCATCGGCGAAAACACGTGGGTTTGCTGTCCTGGCTCCAAGATGGTGGAATGAGCTCCCCATTGACATCAGGACAGCAGATAGCTTACACATCTTCCGGCGCAGACTGAAAACTCATCTCTTTCGACTCCACTTCGAGCGATAGATTTATTAACAAAGCACTTATATACTAATAAAGGACTGGCTTACCTAAAGCCAGTTGAGTAGCACTTGAAATGTTTGGCTCTATGAAACCTGATGTACTTATATGATTCTGTTTTCTTCAAGGTTGTGTCTTCCTGGACGAATGTACTTATTGTAAGTCGCTTTGGATAAAAGCGTCAGCTAAATGCAATGCAATGTAATGTAATGTAATGTTTGTATTTTTACAACGTTATGTTCATGAGTTATTGATCCGCGAAATTCGAATCTGTCAATAACTCAGCTCAGAGGGACGTGCATGTCCCCTCGCTCTGAGTGTTCTCTTGAGGTGTCTTCACTTATGTGAAACCCTTTACATATATGTCTATATGTGTATATATATATGTGTGAAACCCGTGCCTATTGCCAAGCACTGATGTTATATCTTTATATTTAAGGCCAAGCTCAAAATAAAATCGATGAGCCGCTCCATTGTTGTGGTTTCTGTGTTGCCGTAGTAGCCGAACTGACCAGGAAGTACATTGAGCTAAAGTAAAGCTTTTTTTTCAATTTTTTTTTCAAATAATTAATTTTTTCTTCTCCATGTCCCCTAGGGGGCTCCGTACATAATAAACAGAAAGAGCCAGAATGATAAACACAGGCGGGATAACGTACTGTGATATAATACTACCTGTATCAGGACTGAATTATTGCAGTACACTCTGTGTGTGTATCATAAACTATGCGTGCAACATACTTAATGTAGCAAGTGTTTTCTCTGATTGTTTTTCCTAATGTTCATTAAAAAGTACCCTGAATGGCAAAGTAGTTTACAGAATGTAATGTTCCAAAGAGAGAACATGTTTCTCAACTCTGAGGCGATGATTCACACGTGCGTTTGTTTCTCTTGGCTTCATTTTGGGTGATGAGAGGTCATTGCTTTGCTGTCTTGCACTCACTAGAGGCACTGACCTAAAACACTGTAATAAAGCAAGACAAAGCTCTGTGAGGCTTTGAGAAAAACACATTGTAAATTTGATAAAAGTTGAAGTCCAAAGCTTGTGTTTGATCAACAGCAGTTGCAGTGAGATAAATGTAAGATTGGCCAGATGGGGTTTATCGCTTTGTGAACATACATGTGATAAAAAGATGTGTGTGCAGTATTAATTTGACTGTTTATGTGCAAGCATGAAAGCAGAAGGGTCCATATGTTAACCCAGTTTTCAGAATCTGCACTAGGTAGGCAAAGAGCTGAAGAAATAGTTTATCTGTGGCTAATGGGAATATATGAGGTTAATAAGTTAACTTGGGAGCAGGGTCACACCTCAACCACATCTTCTATCACCTGTTAAGACTACTTATTCCTGGCCAAAACATCCTGCCACCATGTTCACTGCTGTCCAGGGACGTGCACAGACATTTGGAGGGGCTATTGCTCTAAACTGGAAAAAGCCCCCCCCCCCCCCCCCCCCCGAGACCTTTTGAAAATTCTAACATAAACTCATAAAATAAAAACACAACACTGTCATTGCAAGTGACACTCAGTTGACTTTTATGTCCAACTGCTAAATTCGTTATTCAGGCACATTTTTTGTTGCAGTCCATATCTCATTAAAATATCTAATGTTAGTAACTATTAAATAAACAATGGGGACAATTCTGTTTTAATGTAGTTTTACCGTTGTTACTGCTGTGCAGACATAGGCTACTGATAACATAGGGCTTCTATAATTACCTTAAATAAACTCACTAATTAATTAAACCAGTTTAATACGCATTATTCTTATCATTCTTTATGAGCGTAACGGTAAGGTATCTAATTACTTATTTATTTAGAATTCCATAACTTACTAATTGATGTCGCCAGGGAAAAGAAAGTTTGGGGCTCTCTGCTGGAACTGCTACCCCCGCGACCCGACCATGGATAAGCGGGAGAAGATGGATGGATGGATGGAACTTAATAACAGAGATGGTCAAGCTAAAGTGGAGACATGGCAGAAATCCTACAATAAAGCGGGACAGTGAAGTGTTCTCCTGTGAGAGGGCGATCAAGAAAAGAGAGCGAGGGAGTTCACGGAGCAGAGTAAAAGACACAGAAAGACAGAAGCACAATAACAAGTATATTTAGGTGTTTTTTTGTAAGTAACCGACGGTGTCAAGAGGAAGTAAAGTCCCCTGGTTTGTCCCCTATACTCTAACGGGCAGGAGCCAGGGCAGGCGTTTGGTGTGATCACCATAGCCATATGAGGTTGGACTCGGAGGGCTTTCCTTTGCTTCCAGCTGTCAGATTGTAAACAAAGTCACGTGACAGGGGGCAGATGACAGCGCGGACAAGGTGTGTTTCCCGCAGCGAGACGCTACAATACTAATTGTGGGCTTATCATGTTGATTCGGCCACAATAGAAAACAAAAAAAACTCTTGCTCTCTCCAGAGGGGCAGGTCAGGCAAAAATGGCAAAAGGGCCGTTGCCCGTGCAACATTAGCCCGTACCTGTGCACGTCCCTGCTGCTGTCTCACTCATCTATTCCCCTTCCTAGCTCATCCATATCCACAGCCTTTCATCCCCTCATCCCTCCACCCATCAACATCTTCATCCATTCATCACTACATCCCTTGTAGATGAAAGGGTCTTTGAGTCAAATTTCAGACTTGATCTGACCATTAAAGGATTATCGTATCGTATCAATCAATCAACAACTTTATTAATCCCGCAATTGGTTATGAGCAGCAGTTTATGTCATGTACACAGGCAGGAACATACAGGAAGAAAACACACAGATACACCCGGGAGCACAAATGTGGATCATTCCAATGTACACTATAAATAGTTACCTGTAGCATCACAATAATAAATAAATAAATAATCAAGTCAAAAGCCTTTCAAGAATTTAAAAGTTTGAGTGCAGAAGGGATGAATGATTTTGAAAAGCGATTAGTCCTTTGAGCAGGTAGAGCATCAATCAAATCAAATCAAATCAAGTTTTATTTATATAGCACATTTATAAACGATTTTTGGTGGAGCCAAAGTGCTGTACATAAAATAAAATTAGCCTACAGTAGAGACACTTTACAGCAAATACAACAGCACAGATTGTTCAGAATATCAGTATGAGAAAAAATGACACACTCTGTCCTTAGACCCTCTGTCCTTAGACCCTCTGTCCTTAGACCCTCACATCGTACAAGGAAAAACTTCCAGAGAAAACCACAGTTTAAAGGGAACATGGGAGAAACCTCAGGGAGAGCAACAGAGGAGGGATCCCTCTCCCAGGACGGACAGACGTGCAATAGATGCCGTGTGTAAATCGAAGAGATAATACATTTTACAGCATATAGACCGAATGTTAGGAAAGTCATGTGTCTGTAATAAGAAGATGAATCCACGAGGATGTCAGCTACAATCCTGTGGAAGCCATCAGGGAAGCAGCATGACGAGACCCAAGGCAGGACCGCAGAGACAGGTTCAGCCACGACCCGAAGTCCACGACTTAATCCAGAACTCAGGATAGAGGATCCAAGACACAGGACTACAGCAAGAGGATCAGCCTCGACTCCGGATCCCGGCGTAGATATAGATACAAAACAAGAAAAAAGATTTGGCTGGGTTAATCGGAACAAGAGAATGCACAGACAGAGAGGGAGGGAGCATATATTCGCCCTGATGGCAACAGACGGAATTCATGTGAAAGTACATGACCTGCAGAGTTCAGAATGCTCTGCTTTCCGCAGAATCTGTTGCTTACAGAAGGAATTGAAGTCTCCCTGTTTCACGCCGATGATCTTGGAGCAGGTTTTAACAATGCTGTTCAGGCTGTTCCTGTCTTTCAGTGTAAGGCTATGGAACCAGCAGATACAAGAAAAACAAATAAGGCTCTCAATGAATGCTTGGTAAAAACGACAAAGAATGAAAGGCCTGACAGTATTGTATCCCTTCCTCCCCTCATCCATTCACCCATCGACATCTTCACCCATTCATCAGTACATCCCTTCCTCCTCCTCATCCCTTCATCAATTCATCACTAAATCCTGGTCCTCCCCTCATGCCCTTCACCCATCGACCTCTTCATTTATCATCCCTCTTTTTCCCTTATCCCTCCACCCATTCAGCCCACCCTCCCCTCATCCATTCATCCCTTTCTCCCCCATCTTTTCCTCCTCACCTCTTCTATACCCTCCACCCTTGGATCCCTAATCCACTCCCTTCATCAAATCTACCTGTCTCCTTGTTATCGGTCGTTATGTCATTTGGTGTGTAGATGGTTCCCCTCATCCTGTGTGTGTGGTGTGTGTGTGTGTGTGGTGTGTGTGTTGTGTGTGTGTGTGTGTGTGTGTGGTTGTTTCTAGCAATTACTCATACTGTTTGGGTACCCTAAAATCTGTAGGGGACTGGCTTCCCTTATGGGGACAAATTGGAGGTCCCCATGAGGGGAATCATTAATTTTAGGGTGAAGACTTGGTTAGGGGTTAGGGTTAGGGTTAGGCATTTGTTGGTTATGGTTAAGGTTAGGATAAGTCTCTAGGAAATGCATGTAAGTCAATGTAATGTCCCCTGAAGTGATGTATACATGGTATGTATGTGTGTGTGTGTGTGTGTGTGTGTGTGTGTGTGTGTGTGTGTGTGTGTGTGTGTGTGTTGCCCGTTAGCTGATTAGATACCTTCAACCTGCTGATTGGTCCACCTGAGGAGACGGGAGCATTTAAGCTGCAGCCGTGCAGTTCCTCTGCCCTCTCTCTGACTCGACTTCTCCTACTCCCAACACAATTGCGTATTAAGATATCTGTCCTGTTGTGCTGAGTGCATACTTACACCGTATACCGGTCCTTTTTTCTTGTTGTTAAACTTTAGAAAGAGAAGCTACTTTACCTGTCTTTGTAGACACGCTTTAATTTGTTTAGGAGTGAGAAACCCTGTTTTTGTTTGAACCTTTTTCTCCTGTTTACTGGTAAGAGTAGGTAAGAAGCCTGTATTGCTTTTGATTTGTTAGGCAAGTTTAAGGAAACTCTGTAAAGACGTTGTTTGCTATGTTGGGGTTGTCTCACCTCTTTTTGAATGATTAAATCTCAAAAAGCTGATTTCCTGTGTTGTTTACCATTTCTTGGGAGTGGGAAGAGTTGGGAGAGGGAAATGTAATGCTGCGCCGAGGTTCCCCTAGATCTGGGCGCAACACTCCTCATCCCTTCCTTTTCAACTTGTGTGTTCTTCTGTCATGTCTCCTTATAGCTACCTGGAAATGCTGTGGCATGGTCCTTTCAAGTGAAATTAGTTTTGTATGCATTACCTTACCTTTTACCCACACACAGGTTGCTCATTGTGTATCTGCCCACATCATCAATTTGAGAACAGATACTGTTGACGGTCACACCTTTTAAATGTAACCACAGCGTTTAGAGCATTACAAAAAAAGTGACAATGACCACACACTGTCACAGTGCGTAAAGGTAGATAATCAAGGACGACATTAACATGAGCAAAGTGTTGGAAGAAGTTTGTTTAGGAAGACTTTTATGCTTTTCATTCATTCTCTCTGTCTCTCTCAAATGTTCAAACTGCTCCCTTTAAAGGTGGGGTAGGTACGTTTGAGAAACCGGCTCGAGATACACTTTTTGTTATATTCCATGAAATGCTCTTAAAGGTGGGGTAGATAATTTTGGAGAAACCAGCTCGAGTGCGCTAGAATTTGAAAATACACAGCAGGAAACAATCTGCCACTTCCTCACAGAGCCCCTCCTCCAACACACACGAACGCGCACATGACCAATGAGGGCACGAGATACGTTTGTGCACAGATAGAAGGCTGACAGGCAGGTAGGCCATCCAGTTACTTTAGCCGGCTCAGATGATTGGTCGTGCTTTTTACAGCGCCACGGCTTCCACTGATGACATGTTTTTATGGATTTTTTGTCAAAGCATTTCATATATTCATTGCTATCAGGATGTTAAGGGCATTCCATGGAATATAACCAGTGTTGTGCTAGTTACTGAAAACCAGTAACTAGTTACCATTACTAGTTACTTCATTTCAAAAGTAACACAGTTACTTTACTAGTTACTTACATCAAAAAGTAATGCGTTAATGTGAAAAGTAACGTTTTTGTTACTTGCAAAAAGGGCTCCCATTTATTATTCTCCAATGCAATAACAGTACTGAAATGAAGGCTATAAGGATAGCCTTCATTTCAGTACTGTTATTGCATTGGAGAATAATACAATCTGTTGATCAACTTGACATGCATTATATGCAATCTGGATTGCATCGATATTAGCTGGCTTTCCATTTTTGTATATTCTTTCTCCAGGTAGTTGGAAACAGTTTTCAGTCCCATATGCCGTGTGCCGCCCGGACATGCTATCATGCTAACTAGCTCCCTGAAAGCGGGTGACTCCACTGTAGCAATAGCCTGCATGTGTTCTACAACATACCGTGCAATGGCTTTATCGACTTTTCCCTGGCTAGCAGTCCCTCGGTTAAAATCCAGCCGCTGTTGCTTAGGTGGAGGTGGAGTGGCGTCGGCTGAGTCTCTGTGGTCTTAGCTACTAGCTTCGTCCCAGCATGTTGTTTTTGCAGATGTTTTAAGAGATTTGAATTACTGGTTTGGGCAGTAGATAGGATCTTTGACCCGCCAAGACACAACTTACATTTAACAGAAACTTTATTTTCTTTGTGCTCGACAAAAGTGAAATAGTGAGAATATCTCCAGGTGGAGAAACTAGACTTGAGCTCCGCCGCCGCCATGATAGTCTTGTTAGTAAACAACACAAACACGCCCACAGCCCGTCTCCGCATGTGACACAGGAAGTATCTAAGTACATTTACTCAAGTACTGTACTTAAGTACAGTTCTCATCTCTGTTCGCCTGGCTGTTGACTATATAAAAAAACTAACGCAGTAACGGAGTAACGCACCATGTAGTAACGGTAACTGAGTTACTGAATTTAAAAAGTAATGCGTTAGAGTACTAGTTACTGCCACAAGTAACGCGTTAGTTCCAACACTGAATATAACACAAAGTGTATCTCGAGCCGGTTTCTCAAACTTACCTACCCCACCTTTAACATCCCGATAGCAATGAATATCTGAAGTGCTTTGACAAAAAAGCCATAAAATGTCATCTGTGGAAGCCGTACTGTAAAAAGCACGACCAATCATTTTAGCCGACCCGGCTAAAGTAACTGGATGGCCTACCTGCCTGTCAGCCTTCCATCTGCGCACAAACTTATCTCGTGCCCTCATTGGTCATGTGTGTGTTTGTGTGTGTTGGAGGAGGGGCTCTGTGAGGAAGTTACCTTACCAAAATGACCTACCCCACCTTTAATACTGCATATAAAGGAGAATCACATTTGTAGAGTAAATGCATGCAAACAAGGGTCCTTATTCCTACTAGCTGCTCATGTTTTTAAAACCAGCTTTGGTGCATGTTAGCACACTTGCATGCAGCACACATATTCTAGTTCTCTGACAGATCCCTTGCCTAATCTCTCAGCAACTTTATCATGCCATCACAGCCTTTGATATGGAAAGCAGACCCCAACTACAAAAGCCCAGCTTTGTCAGATGAAACGCACCCGAGCATCACTCTTGAAACACAAGGGAAGCCTAAGCAGGGAAGAACAGGAAGTAAGGGGAAATGGGAAATGGGAAGAGAAATGGAGAAGAACTGGAGGAAACGAGGCCTATGGGTAGGGAGGAGAAGAAAGAGAATGATGTGGTGGGAAAGAGGAGGGGATAAACCTAAAGCAAGGGAGAGAAAAAGGTTAAGTTAAAAATGAGTTTGGCTATGACATAAAAGCAGACGATACAAGGTTAGTTATCTCCCAAAGCACCCGGTTAGGAGTGAAGCGCATGGAGCGAGAAGAGCGTGATATAAAGGCAGAGGGAAAATACAGAGGTGTGCGCCTCGGAGCTTAAAAGCCTTCATTAATTCATTCACTTACATTAAAGGAGGCAGAAGAGCAAACATGATAACATGAATATCAAAGGATGGAGTGACTACAACAAACTAAGAGGATGGATTTCATTATTCTTCCTTCTGAATCGTTTGAAGACGGAAATGTACATCATATCTCAAAGGGATTTTATATGAAAATGGAAGATCTTAGCATCTTTTGAGAAAAGTTAGAACATTGAACAATCACAGGTCAAAATAGGTATTTAATATTCAGCTTTGTCTCTAAAATAATTGAAAAATAGTTGTAAACATCCACTACACTGTATGCATGGTGAAGGTATGACTGGTTCACACATTTAATCACATTACAATTTAAAGGGAACCTGTCATGCAAAATGCACTTTGTGATGTATTTTAATAAATATGTGTCCCCGGTGTGTCGGGGAACTCACGCAGCGTCAGAAAATAAAACCCTCTCTCTTTTCCTCCGTACCCAAGTCTTTTAAAAACGGGTGTACAACGAGCAGATAAAGATTCCACCCGAACTGACGTCAAATCCGCAGCGGACCCACAGAAAGTTCCTATCAGAAACAATGCCTGAAGTGTTTTGGACGTCTTTGTTTACATTAGCAAGCCTCGCTAACACTCAGAGCTAACCTGTCATAGAGAGCACATGTGTTTAAAAAGCAGGAAATAAAAAAAGAACTCACCTTATGATAAACCTGCAAGACAAAAAGCATTTGAGCTCCATACTGTTTGAGAAATAATCCTTAACATGGGTTAAACAGGATGGCGTGTTATCACAAACGAATTTAACTGTATCTCCGGTAGAATTCTGATCAGGCATTAGCTCCGCCTCCTCTTCTTTCTTTTTGTTCAAGCTACGGACCCAAGATCCGCGTTTCTCTAACAGAGCAGCAAAAGAGGGGTTTGAGCAGTATGAGGCATGGCTACAATGGGTGACCTGTTTGGTATTTTCAAAACATGTTTTGTATAGGTATGGCCCAACAATATATTTTTCAAATATAGCATGATAGGTCCACTTTAATAAACCCTGAAAAAAAAGTTACTCTAAAACATAGGTCTTTAAAAAGGTTATACATGTTTGACTTTAATACATAAAATATCTGTTGTTGCATTGTTCCTGAAGTGAAGTGCGCTGGGTCCATGCAAATGTGCAGTTGGAAAATATGGAAGGTAGAAAATAATAAAAAGTAGGAACGAGTAACAGGCGGTATCTGTAGCTTAAGAGATTACCAGAAGAGTACAGAATGGAGGGAGAGCGATAAAGGGATGGAGCAGAGAAGGTTAGCTAGCTATGTGACAACACACAGTCCGGTTATCTCCCAAAACACCTGGTAAAGAGGCATGAATAATGTAAAGCTGACAGCACAGAATATACCATTGAACTTCTAATAGGAAGAAGCTTTAAGAGGGCGAGAAATGGTCGTATAGGGATAACTGTCCTTTTAAAGACGTGGAAGTAATGAGAATAAAGCAGTCTTCAAACAATGTTTCTATAAGTGACTTGATAAGATCTTCATTGCAAAATTACTGCTGTGATGAAGATAACAAAAGAAATGTAATGATGCTCTGCAGTTAAAATATTAAAGGGGACCTATTGTACTTTAAAGGTGGGGTAGGTCATTTTGGAGAAACCAGCTCGAGTGCGCTAGAATTTGAAAATACACAGCCGGAAAAAATCTGCCACTTCCTCACAGAGCCCCTCCTCCAACACAAACGCGCACATGACCAATGAGGGCACGAGATATGTTTGTGCACAGATGGAAGGCTGACAGGCAGGTAGGCCATCCAGTTACTTTAGCCGGCTCAGATGATTGGTCGTGCTTTTTACAGCGACACGGCTTCAACAGATGACTTTTTATGGATTTATTGTCAAAGCACTTCAGATATTCATTGCTATCGGGATGTTAAGAGCAGCATGGAATATAACAAAAAGTGTATCTCGAGCCGGTTTCTCAAAAACTTACCTACCCCACCTTGAAGGGATTTTTTCTTTAAATAGATTTTTTCGCATGTAAAAGATCTGCAATGGCGAAAATCTCAAAGTTGAAAACGCCTCCATTGGACTCCTTTTCTTACTTCAGGAACATAGTGACATCACTTTGTAACACTCGTGCTTTTATTGTCTAGCGCTCCAACAAATTGTACATTATATACTAAGGGGCGGGACATCTCTTAGTGGTTGACCAATCACAACAGAGCCGGCCAGGTAACCAATCAGAGCAGACTGGGCTCTAGTTTCAGACAGAGGGTGAAAAGAGGTGCTGTAGCACAGGCAGTATGAGAAAAATAAAGACCTTTTTGGACATTAAAGCATGGAGACATGTCAGAGTCGAGGCACACAATACAATTATAAACTCGAAAATGAATGAGCATAATAGGGCTCCTTTAAAAGGTACTCCAGTGAGCACATAAAGTTGAACGACACAGAAAATGTCCCAAACCAAAGAAGATTAGAGGCTGACCTTTGCTCTAAAAACACTGCATTCTGCACTCTCCACAATGCAACTTTAGGCTGTTTTTATAACACCCTCCTTGACATGTGTCCATGCCCCAACATTGTTACCAAGGCACTCCACAGGAAAACGCTGTGTTCCCAGAATAGCAGGTAATAACCCTGATGACATCAGAGCCACAGAGGATGTAATACAACTGTTTTCACAGGTCGAGCAGCGCTCCCCAGGATGAGTAAACTGACCTTTATGTGTGAAATTGGTGGAGTTCCCTTTGCACTCCCTGCTGATATCTAATCCTATTAGGCCTCCACACACACACACACACACACACACACACACACACACACACACACACACACACACACACACACACACACACACACACACACACACACACACACACACACACACACACACACACACACACACACACACACACACACACACACACACACACACACACACCACACACACACACACACACACACACACACACACACACCACACACACACACACACACACACACACACACACACACACACACACACACACACACACCACACACACACACACACACACACCACACACACACACACACACACACACACACACACACACACACACACACACACACACACACACACACACACACACACACACACACACACGTTGTGACAGCTTTACCTTTCAGCAGACCGTGCTGTGTGCTCTAAAGTTGGACCACTTTTTGTTTCCAAATGTTGCCTTCTCACTCTGCGAGGGGAAAATGTAATTTGACATCCTTCGTGATGAAGTGTGAAGTGAAATGTGTGAAACGCTAAGTGCAAAGGAATCCATAATGAATCATCAGTGTACTTAGCGAGAGAAAAAAACACGGAGAAAGAGGTAGAGGCGGAGGAGAGAGATGTGGATAGAAAGAGGGAAGAGGGAGATCAAAGGGCATAACAAGAAAAAGAGAGGGAAAGGTAAATAAAGGTAGAATTGTGTTTGCTTTAAGGAATGAGCAGGGCTGCAGTGTAATTCATCACAGAGAATAGTGATTTGGATAAGTTATCTGCTCCTGTTCTTGGCAACTTTTCAACACGCACGCACACACACACACACACACACGCACACACACACACACACACACACATACCATGTATACATCACTTCAGGGGACATTACATTGACTTACATGCATTTCCTGGAGACTTATCCTAACCTTAACCATAACCAACACATGCCTAACCCTAACCCTTACCCTTAACCTAATCCTAATCCTAACCAAGTCTTCACCCTAAAATTAATGATTCCCCTCATGGGGACCTCCAATTTGTCCCCATAAGGGAGGCCAGTCCCCACACGTGACTGTGTAAACAGATTTAGGTCCCCACAAGTATAGTAATGCTAGACCATACACATACACACACACACACACACACACACACACACACACACACACACACACACACACACACACACACACACACACACACACACACACACACACACACACACACACACACACACACACACACACACACACCACACACACACACACACACACACACACACACACACACACACACACACACACACACACACACACACACACACACACACACACACACACACACACACACACACACACACACACACACCACACACACCACACACACACACACACACACACACACACACACACACACACACACACACACACACACACACACACACACACACACACACACACACACCACACACACACAACATAAAGTTAGAGTTTCCACTCCTGAATGGACTATATATAGAAACAAACAGGTGTGGCTGATGAAGAACTAATGAGAGAAAAACGATGACATAACAATCTATACAGTACTGAGGATTTGGTAATTAACCCCCCAACCTTTTCTCAGGCTTCTATCTGTTTCTCTCTCTGTGTATAGACAGAGAGAGGGCCGGGGAGGTTGACTTGTTCCCGGGCAGACACGGCTAATTGAATACAGAACCAACACTTCTCCGCACTGCTTACACGCTACACATGCTAAGTACCTCCATTAGAGAGGGAGGGAAAAGTGCGGGTTAAAGGAGAGGAAAACTAAAATGCTTTCACAATGTTTAGGCCATTTCCATTCTTCTTTCATTATGCACCCATTTAAAATGTACATAAAACAGATTGAAACTCTATTTAATTAGTCAGGAACATGTGTGCCCTTGCAATAGTGGTACGAATCAAAACAGCTTCAGTGCCCACTGCATCCAGCCATCATCCAAGTCACTTACTGGTTACTTTTTCAACACGATCTTACTTTTTCAATATGATCGTGGTGGCATATGATGTATACCACATCATTTGTTTTGCAATGTAGGCCCGAACACCAGTGGAATCCTGACCTGCTTTATCGTAGGTCGACAACAGTGTCCTATTTTCAAACTCTTAGCTTTATTCATCAATGCAGGTTTTATCACATTCTCTTCCTGGATTGGCACTTTTTTGCTGCTTACGTTAACGGTATGTGCGTATGAGTATTAAATGGCAAATGGGGGCACTCTACGTGGATACATGGTGTGTCTGTATTAGACACAGTGTTAAAGAGGCCCTTTTACACTTTTTCCCTTTCCTGTAGTGTTTTGGTTATGTTGCGTGTAAATAGTCTCCAAAAGGCTAAAATCCCAACGTTTGTCTCCCACCCCCCCCCCCCCCCTTTCTGAAACACCTCGATTGGACTCTTTTGTTTACTTCAATAACATAGAAAGCTAACTATGTAACACTTATGGCTAGTGCTCCAACAAAATGTACTTAATAAGCTAAGGGGCGGGACATTACCAACACATCTTCATGTAATTACACAGCCAGCCAACTAACCAATCACAGCAGACCACACTTTCGTTTCACGCTCTGCAGCAATACGAATTTGGACCATTGTCATTCTACACTCAAGAAGTGCTACAAGGCTAATTCCTTCCCACCATTTAGCAAGTTAGACCATCCCACCATTAAACTGCCCATAATAGAAAATATCAGCATTTGACAATCTTGAATCTCTCCCATCCAGGAGACGCAGAGCAGCATTGGCATCCTGTCGGTATCATCTTTCTCCCCAACTGGTAAATGAAAGCCCTATATTCACTTACACTTAGCCTTAGTTTAATGTGCCAGCTCCTGTGAAAAGAATATCCAAGTCTCTTTGGCTGGCAAGATGTCCAGCTTTCCTCACACGCCACTTGTCCTGTTTGGCTCTCTGCCACTCCGCGCTGAGCAAGTAGTGTGCAGTGGACTTCTGTGAGCATATGAGCAGCTGTCTGTAATTTTGAATGAGCGGGCATTGTTTTGAAACATGAAACATGGGCTACAAGCTATTCGGAGGTGCAAAGATGGTTGTTGATTCTCAGTTGGATTGTTAGAATTCGGATGTACTTCCTAATTATATTGTTATCATGGACCTCCTGCAAAGGAGTTCAAATAAAAACCATTGATTTCCCTGATATAAGCCTTCAAAGAGGCGTTGTGTACACACTGTGTGTATGTACATCTACAGTAACTGTTTGTATTGTCATGTGTCCTTGCTCATGTCCATGCATTAGTGCTTAAATACATCTATATAGGGGGAGGGGTCTTGTACAGTACAGACAGTATTGATCGAGCAGATAATCATCAAACAGCTCATTCGTTTTGTCACCCAGATAATTGTATATTCAAAAAGACCTTGCTTAGTCTGTTTTTCAGCCTTCAAAATCAAGCTTTCCGTACATTTTCTAACGTTCTGCAATACTATATATGCACAGTTGTATGCCTCACCGTTTTTGTAGACCTCTAAAAGCCACAGAACCTTTTTCTCTTTGCCACTCCAATTATCTCTTTTATCTTCCCTGTCATTTGCAAATTGTAACCTTTGTAATTTTACATCTTTACATGTTGTCTTTGTGCTATTATTCTCCAAAGTATTCCTCCTCATTCTTTCCCATCTTACTGAATCAAAAAATGACATAAATTGGGGCTATAATTCTAGGGGCCAACTAAAATGGCTGTCTTTGACGGTATTCTTTAATATTCTATATCAATGTCCTGAAAAACACTAATCAAAAAACGCACTTCTAAAAAGCCTACGAAACATTATGCAAATTCAAAATATCTGTCATGAAAAATTATTATAAGCTCTTACATCACTGTCAGTCATTTTATAGTTTCCAGCATTGTTTCCATTATCCAAACAACAAACACATTTGTTCTCCTTTTGTTGAATACGATGAACACGTTTTTAATATAAGGACATCTTCAAAACATGGTCAATCCATTTAGGTCCCTGTATTGTGTTCATTTCACTGTGAGTCACACTTCACTGAAACCATCTCTTCTGACTCATAGAATATTCAGCAGTCTTTGCTCACATTTAAACGCTTTTGGATAAATTCAATTACCACAAGAGGAAGAAAAAAGGGAAATGCAGGTGAGTAATCCTTCTCCTTGCCTCTTAAAAAACTTTGTTCTCACAAAACACAGCCAAAGACCACCTTTTTAGGATTAAAGGAATGTAGGAGTTGGCAAAATGAGAAAATGCTGTGTGTAATTCTGTCAGTCACGCTGCTTACATCTTCTCTATTCAACAACTGCATGAATATGCCCATACAATAAAAGATGTGTTACAGACTCCAACACTGCCACGTCTCTGTCTTACTGTCTCTGCTGCTATTCCCTAAAGACAAAACGCATGCAGGTGAGCTAGAGTGGAGCTACAACATGTTCAGCTAAAGCAGCTGGAGGACGCTGATAAGAACAAGCGGCTGAGTGAGAGGGGCTGAATGTTGTGGGGAAATTATGTTGGTGACAAATGTAGGTAGAAGGTTCTACATGGCTACTACTACTACTGTAGGTGTCATAACACTACATAGCTCAAGTTCATTATTTGTATTATCATTATTATTTACGTCACCTTTATTTGCTTGTTGAGCACTTCCGGTAATTGTCACATGGGTGTAGTTTGGTTTATAAGTCACCTGTTTGATGTCGAGTGCACATGACAGAGGGTGAGCTTGTGCTGTCATTTTTTCTGTTGACCGTTTTGTCCATAGTTACTATGTTTTGATTTTGTTTATTAAATATCCTTACAACTATATTGCTTCAACATGGACTTTCTTTTCGAAAACGCGTCACAGTTTAAAGCCAAGTTTAGCCTCTCAGCAGCTAACTCATAGGGAGTTACTACTACTACTACTACTACTACTACTACTACTACTACTACTACTACTACTACTACTACTACTACTACTACTACTACTACTACTACTACTACTACTACTACTACTACTACTACTACTACTACTACTACTACTACTACTACTACTACTACTACTACTACTACTACTACTACTACTACTACTACTACTACTACTACTACTACTACTACTACTACTACTACTACTACTACTACTACTACTACTACTACTACTACTACTACTACTACTACTACTACTACTACTACTACTACTACTACTACTACTACTACTACTACTACTACTACTACGTATTTCAAGATTTAGTTCAGTAATGCAGCCTGAGCAGAGAACATTAACTCTCCCTCAGTGTCTGTTGTAAACCGGGGTTCACTGTACTTTGTTTATGTAGCTAGTCTGGCTGAGAGTCCCAGTGCTTGGCTAGCTATTTGATGCCACTCTTCAATACGCTCATACGGCGCACATCACTAATAACGCCTCCTGGCCTACAGCCTTGTCACAGAAACTCAACAGGAATCCTCCATTTCTCCCGCAAGTTAACAAACGTAGCTCTTTTGCTGTTTTAAAGTGTTTTACTGCTAGCACTGTTAGCTGCTATTTTATGGAGGCAATCCCTAAATAGTTGTGCTTTACATTATGCATTCATAACATTAAATATTCCACATAGCTGGTGATATTTTAAGGGATTGACATTTATAATTAGAAAGGCAAAAATTAATTCACAACATTCACATTTTAAAATCTAAATCTTTTCTACAAAGCGTCCCCCTAGCTTAGAGTGGCCAGACGTCCCCGTTTTCCTGGGACAGTCCCCGTTTGTATTGTCCTGTCTCCGGTTGAAACTGTCCCCGGAAATGTCCTTGTTTTTTAATATACGTTAAAATCACATAGCAAGGTGAAATAAAACGTTTCATGTCATGAAACGCTGGGTAAACAGAGTATACTGCTCAATATTCTTCTTCTTCTACTTTTGTCTTCCTGTTTCTCGTTATCTGCTCCGTAAACTCTCTCATTCTTAACTGCGCCACTCGCTCTCTTTTCTTGATCGCCCTAACACACCCTTCACTGTCCCGCTTAATTGTAGGAATTCTGCATTGTGCTACTTCACTGGGTTTTGGAAACTTGTACCCTACTTTGGAGCATCTTTGATCAAATTGATCTGTGCCTGTCCATTTCGTGTAGTAGGCTTGATAGTACTGTATCCAATATTTAAAATGTTTTTTATATATGAATCACTTCCATATAAATGCCAGTTTTCAGGCCTTGGTTTGATCATAAAATAAAATAAATAGAATTCAGTCAGAAGATGTAGTTTTGCAGGTAGCGTGGAGAGTAAGAAGAGAAGGAACACTTTAGGAAGATATGTGACAGGATAGAAGTGTAATGGTAATTATATAATTACAGAGCCTGTCAATGTATACATTGACGAAAACAATGTGACTGTTAACCCAAGTGTATCTAATAATGTACTATCTATTTTTAAATATCAGAGGAAGAACAGAATGAGAAGGGAAAAACCGGAATAAAGATGAAGAGGCAAAGAGATTGTACAATAGTGAGAAAGTGTTACGGTGTGCAGGAAGCAGGACCCAAATGCAGATTTAAGTGACAAAATAATTCCTTTATTTCAAGGCTACAATATTTCAGAGACAGAACCGAACACTCACCGCAGTTTACTCACAACACAAGACAACCCGACAAAGAGAGACAGAAAACCCAGAACTTAAATACACCCAGGACTAATCACATAAACACGAGACAGGTGAGGAGGGAGGAGAAAACACAGAGGCACCAGGTGAACACAATCGGGTAATCAGGGAGGGAAACAGACAGAAAGCAAACAGGCAGGAAACAGGGGTGAACACTTTACAAAATAAAACAGGAAACCCAAAGATAGAAAAAGACAAGAAAAACACCAACACAGACAGATCCGAACAGAAAGAGAAGGAAAGGAAGACAAGTTAAGAAAAGGGAGAAAGTTTGGAGGGGAAGAAAAAGTTAACAGAGTACGAAGAGGATAGTGACAAAGAGCAGAAGAAAATGTGCAATGGCTCTTTCCAAGAAACGAAAATGTCCCTTAAATGACAATATGATGAAATAATTGTCCTTCATACGCCCAGGTGGTCAAGATGATACAATGGTTTACTGTACCATTCGTAATTCAACATGTTCAGTTGCCAGTGGAGGAAGAACAGCAGTAACAGAACATCAACAGACACAAAAGCATAAAGCCTCTCTCATTGCCCTCTGTCACCACATTCTTCAAGAAGGTAGACCCTTCCCAGGAAGAATACGATCTAGCTGTGCAGGAAGGTGTCTTTGCATACCACACTTTGCGACACAATCATAGTTTCAGATCTATGGATTGCACAGCACAACTGACAAGGAAGCTTTATGAATCAAAATGTACATGTGCTAGGACCAGGCCCGGTTCTACGGGGGTGCATTGCACCCTCAGTTGAGTCGTTATGCACCCTCATTTGAAAAATGAAAAGTGAAAAATATTACATATATAATAATAATAATAGTAGTAGTAATAATAATAAGAAGAAGAAGAATAATTTAGTTGAAATAAATTGTAATTGTGGTTAAATAACATTGTCTGCTGCATTTATTTGGTTACTTTAAACGGTAAGTAACGTTATTATGTGAGGTGCGCGTGACCTGTGCCGCTGCGCGTTCGTCATCTGCAAAGTGCTTACACAGCAGTCAATGATGGACATCAGAAAATGGTTAAAACAACCAGCCCTAATCGCCAGCAGTAACACTGCATCTACTGCAGGTAATAACAGTTCAGATCATGGGGACATTACGTTACGTTTGTTCTCACTGTCGTGGACACTAACGTCCTCCTGCCCGACTCGCCGGCTTTGCCCGCCTCGCCCACGGAGGCGGAGCAGCCGCAGCCGTCTTCGTTGCCCCAAACACCGCCACCCCTCGGCGCCCCACAAGTCCCAGAGGACCTCGGCAAAACAGAGCCTGCCCAGGTATATTTAAAAAAGTACCCAACTCGCCTGTACAGTGGGGTAAGGCGCTCATTTTGCAGCTCATGGTTTCAAAACAGAGATTGGCTGGAATATTCATGTAAAAAGATGCCATCTTCTGCTATGCATGTAGACATTTTGGTTCAAGTAAGTCAGATGCCCTCACCACAACTGGCTACAACAACTGGCGCCATGCTCTTACGTGATAAGGGACTGGGAAGGCATGAATCAAGCAAAGAGCACATCCATAGATCTCTTAATGTTGCTCTCTAAAGTGCACCAGATTGATGCTTTTAACTTCAATATTTAAAAAAAAATCTTCCCGGGGGAGCATGCCCCCAGACCCCACTAGAGGAGGTGAGGACCCCCCTAGAGGGTGTCAGGTCCACTCCCCACTTATAAAAATAGCACTTTACCACTGCACCCTCTCTAATCTCAGATGCACCCTGAGTCATTTCGTTCTGGAACCGGGCCTGGCTAGGACTAAATGTGATGCCATAGTGAGTAACGTGTTCGCACCATGGGCAACTACCTTGGTAACACAGGACCGACCAGGTGGAATTTGTGTCTCTGTCCATTGATGCATCCAATCATGGACATGTCAAGCTGCTGCCAATATTAGTAAGATATTGTAGGATAAATGATAGCACATCAGTGGAAAACAAAACTACTCCATTTTGTTGAACTCAAGGAGAAACAGCAGAGGAAATTGCAGCTGAGGTCCTGGTGGTTATCCAAACAGTTGGATCTCTTTGTCCCAGTGTGTATGACAGTGTCTCTCTGTTGAAGTGTCTTTGATAGTATGTAATTCTGCTAGTGTCACTTGTCTGTTATATCTTGTACATATGTTAAGTATCAAATAAACTTGAGGCTATAACTTACCGTATGTAGTTTGAAAATGTTTTGTTATTAACTATGGAACACTCAATAAGTGAGTTAATACTTTACTCTAACTTCACTTACCATGGTTTTTAAATCAGATTTTCTGAAAGGTTTCATTAATTAGTTAGTTAGTTATCATTTATAGTAATTAGTTAGTAGGCATACACATCAGTTTATTACAGCAGTTACAATGTTCGAATTACATTGAACCAGAATTGTCCCCCCTTTTTCTTTAGCAGTAAATCAAATTGGATATGTTAATGATATATTGACCGCAAAACTCAAAATGTCCCCGGTTTTAATTTTGAAAATCTGGTCACCTTACCCTAGATCAGACTGCATTGAAAAATGATTTAAAAAAAACATTATTTGTTGAAAACAAACCTTTTGAGATGAGTTTTTTCTGGAGTTAGAGGGAAAGCAAATAACACAAATTATCTGGTACTATACTTCAAATCTTGGTTGAAAAAATAGCAATATATATTACAGAACTGCAGCCACAAACTCTACCTTAACAATGATAGTTGGCAGTTTGCACGAGCAATACACAATTGTCCTATAGGCCTACTGTCTGCCAGCTCAGCGAAAACGGTCAGTAATTCAATAAAACAAAAATGTAATGGCATAAGGTTACAGGTTGTATTATGTTCCCACATTATATTTCCCAAAAAGGGACAGAACATTTTTCCTTCGTTCTCGGGTGTAAAGGGTTTTTATTTGAAAGAAAAACTCCTTGGTAAACGAAATAATAACATGAAGTTTTTGTCAATTTGAACACAAACAGTTAAATAAAAGTGGCGTAATTAAATTTAAAGCCAGCACCATTCTGAATTTGATGATAGTGTCTGATGCCCCATGGCACTAGGGTAGCTTGCTGTAAAGGAAAGGAGGTTAGGAGTGAAAAATGAGGCGAGAGAAAAATTCTGCTGCAAGAAAGAAATGGCTGAGCGAAGACAGGAGATTGGATAGGGGGCTGAGGGGAATCTGAATAAAAGGATGGAGGGCTTTGGGGAAAAAAGCGTAAAAGAGGTTGGAGGGTTAAGGTGAGTAAGAGGAGAAGGTGAGAAAGCAGAGAGGGGTGTAGAGATAAGAGGTAAAGGGGATGGAGGGGAACAGGATTACCAAACCCTTGCTCGCAACTTACAGGCACAAGGTAGAGTTTAACAAAAGGAACATAAACACACACATGGAGAAAAAGATACCTGACATTTAGACCCACTAAAGCTGCAGTCACTCACACATGGTACAGGAAGTGGAACAATATATGATGTCATACCCCACAAGGGTTTACAGTGCAATGTTTAGCCACACTTAACCAACACTTATCCCTAAATGTTTGTTACGCCATAACAACCAACCATTTGTGTTGGGTTTCATAATCCAAAGGGAGGGCTTACGGCTAGAAAGTGTTATATGGACAGATTGTAAAACCCCTCGGTTTCATGAGTTTATAGGCAATGACATGATTGTAATAACTTGTAACTTAAATACTTTATTCCTTGGAGAGTAGGATACCAACAACTGTAAACTCCATCAATAACACTAATAAGTGTTTTGTTGCTGTTTTTGGTTTTGAGCAATACTCATATTTTCCCTTACGTTAACATATACTTGTTAATCATGAAAATCCTTGGTTGAATTATTTATTACAAATGTATGGAGTTTGATCCACTTTTTGAAGAAGTGGTTTTTAGGTTATTCAAAATAAACAACTTGCTGTTAGAAAAAAAAAAGAACTGAACAAAAACCTGGTATTTATCATTATTAACACATGAACATTTTAGCAGTAGAACTCATTTTACCATTTTTCCTTTGCTCCTCTTTAATGCGGCCAATGAAGAGGTCTGTCTAAAAAATACAGTCCTGCCATAACTCTTTCTGAATCTAAAAAAAATGACCTTACATGATAACACAAACGCGGTCTTCATGTGACTACAACATACAAAAATATGTTACCATTAGGAAAACCCGAGTCAGTTTGCACTTTGTCTGTCTTTATGTCTTTATTAGGATCCCCATTAGCACTAGCATAGGCTAATCTTCCTGGGGTCCTCACACACTCAAAACATACATACAACCAAATTAAAACAAAACAGCTCATAATTTCATGCAATTTACAGTGAAATGAAGTGAAAACTAAAATGGTCATCCAATTATCGCCATCCTAAGGCCAAACAAAAGTAAATGCAAATAAGTGTACATAATAATATATGCATACATAGCCACAGTTCAAATGTACTTTGTAATACTTCAATATTTTTTTAGCAACCTTTTGAAATGTTTTCCTGAATGATGTGGACCGGTAAAGAGTTCCAGCTGATCATGGCTCTGTACATGAGCTCCACTTGCTTGGAACAATCTTCAGCAATAATTGAAACTGAGCAATCTCATTCCTCTGCATGTTTTTAAAGCTAGGCTAAATGAAATGCTTGTTGATACTATGGGCGCTTGTAAATGTCTATAACTGTTAGGGTGTGCAGGAAGCAGGACCCAAATGCAGATTTAAGTCACAAAACGTAGGCCACCAGGGTGGGTGGAGGGGGACCGGAGGAGGGACACAAAACTAGGGCCAACAGGGTGGGTGGAGGGGGTCTGGAGGACGGGCTTGGGCTGACAGCCCAGGGGCAAGGCAGAGCTTGAAAAAGGGGGTTATGGAGGGGTGAAGGCAGTGGCAGGAAGAGTCAGGGGGTCGGGCCCGAGGGCGAGGACCGCGGCACTCAGGGGGCAGGGCTCGAGGGGCGAAGACCGCGGCTCTCAGGGGGGCCGGGCTCGAGGGCGAAGACCGCGGCTCTCAGGGGGCCGGGCTCGAGGGCGAAGACCGCGGCTCTCAGGGGGCCGGGCTCTCAGGGGGCCGGGCTCGAGGGCGAAGACCGCGGCTCTCAGGGGGCCGGGCAGAACCCGGTGTTGGCCGGACAGGAACCGGCGCTGGTGGGACAGGCCTCGGCAGGATCCCCCACGGAAGAGGACCAGGAGTTGGCAGGACCCCCGCCAGGAGGGCAGTCGGCGGGACCCCCAACGGGACAGGACACAGGATTGGCAGGACCCCCGGCAGGAGAGCAGTCGGCGGAACCTCCAACAGGACAGGACACAGGGTTGACAGGACCCCCGGCAGAAGGGCAGTCGGCGGGACCCCCAACGGAACAGTACACAGGGTTGGCAGGACCCCCGGCAGGAGGGCAGTCGGCGGGACCCCCAACGGGACAGTACACAGGGTTGGCAGGACCCCCGGCAGGAGGGCAGTCGGCGGGACACCCAACGGGACAGGACATGGGGTTGGCAGGACCCCCGGCAGAAGAGCAGTCTGCGGGACCTCCAACGGGACAGTACATGGATTGGTAGGACCCCCGGCAGGAGCGCAGTCGGCGGGACCTCCAACGGGACAGGACAGGGGGTTGGCAGGACCCCCGGCAGAAGAGCAGTCTGCGGGACCTCCAACGGGACAAGGCATGGAGTTGGCAGGACCCCCCGGCAGAAGAGCAGTCTGCGGGACCATCCAAACGGCACAGGACATGGTGGTTGGCAGGACCCCCGGCAGAAGAGCAGTCTTGCGGGACCTCCAACTGCACAGGACATGGGGTTGGTAGGACCCCCGGCAGGTGAGTAATCGACGGGGCCTCCAACGAGACAGGACAAAGGGTTGGCAGGACCCCCGGCAGGAGAGTAGACGGCGGGACCTCCAACGGGACAGGACAAAGGGTTGGCAGGACCCCCGGCAGGAGAGTAGACGGCGGGACCTCCAACGGGACAGGACAAAGGGTTGGCAGGACCCCCGGCAGGAGAGTAGACGGCGGAACCTCCAACGGGACAGGACAAAGGGTTGGCAGGACCCCCGGCAGGAGAGTAGTCGGCGGGGCCTCCAACGGGACAGGACAAAGGGTTGGCAGGACCCCCGGCAGGAGAGTAGTCGGCGGGGCCTCCAACGGCACAGGACAAAGGGTTGGCAGGACCCCCGGCAGGAGAGTAGTCGGCGGGACCTCCAACGGGACAGTACATGGATTGGTAGGACCCCCGGCAGAGGAGTAGTCGACGGGGCCTCCAACGGGACAGTACTTGGAGTTGGCAGGACCCCCAGCGGAACCTCCAACGGACCAGGACATTGGATAGGGACTTGAGACGTGACTCAAGTAGGGGACTCGAGAGGAGACTCGAGAGGGGAACCAAGGGGGAACTCGAGAGGGGACTCGAGAGGAGACTCGAGAGGGGAACTAGAGAGGGGACTCCAGGAGGAACTAGAGGAGGGAACTCGAGAGGGGACTTGAGAGGGGAACTAGAGAGGGGACTCGAGGAGGGGAACTAGAGAGGGGACTCGAGGAGGGACTAAAGGAGGGTCTAAAGGAGGGACTAGAGGAAGGAACTCGAGAGGGGACTGGGGAGGGGACTCCAGAGGGGACTAGAGGAGAGACTAGAGGAGGGACTGGGGCCGGGACCTTGGCTGCTCGGGCCAGAACTGGGGCTGAAACCATGGCTGCTGGGGACTGTACTAGGTCTGGAACCATGGCCGGAAATATGGCTGTATGATCCAGTTCTGAAGCCGGAAACATGGCTGTATGGGCCGGCTCTGGAGCCGTAATTTAAGCCAGAATCATGGCTGTAAGGTCCGGTTCTGAAGCCGGAAACATGTCTGTAAGGTCCGGTTCTGAAGCCGGAAACATGGCTGTAAGGACCGGTTCTGGAGCCGGAAACACGGCTGTATGGGCCGGCTCTGGAGCCGGAACCATGGCTGCTAGGACCGGTACCTGAGTACGAGCTGGCTTCCTGACCTGCGTCTTTTAGAAGTCTTTTGGAGGCTCCGTGGACCTCCAAACGCCAGGCGGGGATCCCAAGAAAGGGTCAGAGAATGGAGACTGGCACTCAGGGCTGCGTGAGAAAACTCTGAGAAACTCAGGCAATGAGCCTCTCAACCATGGCATGTTTGTCCACCTCCATTGTGCCTTTTTGAGGACAGCCTCTTTGTCCCTTTTAGCCGAGGTTCTACTCCATTCAGCATAATGACACTGAAGAGTGTACTCTAGGGATAACAAGTCCAAATCAAAATTAAAATCCGCTGGGTCCATTGTTGGTCGGTTCGTAATGTTACGGTTTGCAGGAAGCAGGACCCAAATGCAGATTTAAGTGACAAAATAATTCCTTTATTTCAAGGCTAGAATATTCAGAGACAGAACAGAACACTCACCGCAGTTTACTCACAACACAAGACGAACCGACACTGAACACAGGAAGAGACAAGACCAAATACAGGAAGGGGTAATCACAAGACGAGACACAGCCGGGCAGGGGAGGAGAAACACAAGGACCACAGGTGAAAACAATCAGACAACTAGACACACCAGGGAAACTAACGACGGGAGGAAAAACACAGGAAGAAGGACCAGACAATATACAAGGATGAAAATACCCATAACCAGACATACAAAACTACAACACAGACAGATCCTAACAATAACTATGTAAATGTATCCTGTAAATATAATGAATAATGTCCTTTATTGTTTTATGTTTCATGTGGAACCTATATGCTGCAGGTCTCCCTTGAAAAAGATATTGATCTCAATGGGACCAATCTGATTAAATAAAGGTTTGAAATGAAATGAAATGACATGACTGTTTTCGGTCCCATATTTGATTTAGATTTGGGTAATACAAACCTTCCTTCTATTGTATGTCGTGTTTTATAGTTATGTAAGCGTCTTTGGGTTCAAGAAAAGCGCTATAGAAATAAAATATATTATTATGTTGTGCATATTGCGCTATAAACCTTTGTGATAATATATCTGGTGAGTGAGTCGCTGTGATATTTCTGACAACATTTAATAAAATATAAGTTGACCTCTGTCTGACAGTTAACCATTTCAGTGTCTCCAGCATGTCAGTGATTCTCTAGGAGCTCTGCAGTGCACATCGTGCTGCCTTGTTTTGTGCTACTTGTAGTTTGTTTAAATCTTTTTCAGCAGCACTCGACCATATAACCAAACAATAATCAAGCTGCGACAGAACCAAAGCATCCAAAACGTGTCTACTGACATCCATAGGCAAATATTTTACAATTTTTTTTACAAGTGACACACCCCTTCCCATTTTACATACAACACTATCAATTTGTTTAGACCAAGATAATTTATGATCCAGGGTTATGTTATGGAAATAATTATCATAAGACGCCAATTTGTAACATACAGGACAAACCTTGATGTCTGTTTACCTTCTTTAAGGACACAGGCGGCTTAGCCAATAATGTTATTGTTCCCATTCTGTGACCGGTCAATACTGGGTCACAGATGGTCTGTGTTGTGGGTACACTGGGACACTTCCTTCTCTGTATTTGTGGACTCCAAGGTGAAATCTTCGAGGTCATAAGTGTCCGACGCAAGTAGCTCTGTGTTCCCACACTGTTTAGGCTATCTTCTCAAATATGTTGTTTACTCTCTGCGAAACCAGTTAGATGGGCTGGCAAGAGAGAGGCTCTCCAGAATTGACGTGGCAACTCTACCGTGAAGTCAGAACCTCTGACTCTTGGATTTGTGATGTGAATACTCTGGTACCAACTCCAAATAAATCACAATGGTTTGACATCAAAGCTCCGACTCTTCCCGTGTCTCCTTCCTGAGTCGGTGACTCCATTGCATGCTACACAGAAGTTTCCTCTACAGGTTATACCTAGCAATGTTGTCTCCTTGACCTGTTCAATTTCAATATGGTTTAAACGTAGTTGCAATTTTGGTTCAGCTTTTAACTAATGATGCACTACAAACCATTTTACAGTATTTTAAGATCTGGTTTGTCTTCAGACTTAATGATGTATTGATCTAAACCCAGCAAATGCAGCCGCTTTAGGGTCTAATTTAATAACAATAATCAACACCCAAAGTAAACGGAGCAACACTGACACTGCTTCAAGATTAATTTACAGCCGAGGGGGAACTTTGCCGTGGGTGGAGCGTGTTTTACGTCACGTCAATGTGCTGAACACAGTTCATGTCAGAGTGTAATGTGACCGCAATGTTTAGACACATCATTCATCAAAGAACATGTATACATTTTAGCCTAGTAAGCAAACAGGTAAGAGTGTATTAATACTGTGGGCACGTGCACAGACCTCCTCACACAGATGCACCCTTGGGCCTTACTCTGTAATGATTTCCATGGTCAATAAAAGGGATTTGACTTGAAAGATTACAGAGTTAAAAATGTGTGTTTTTGCGTGTGTGTGTGGGTGTGTGTGTGTGTGTGTGTGTGTGTGAGAGAGCTGTCATTGCCTACAGCAGTCTGTCATCAGGCGCACTAAGCTTGATAAATGATGTGTGTGTGGTTGTGTCAATGATTATTTACATCACAGACAATGTTGTGGGTATGACTCATGTTGTTTGTGTGCTGTATGTGTCCATGCACAGGCTTTAATGATTTGCTAATGACTGTTTTTTCATTTTTACGGACGGGTGCGTGAGCTTGCATACAGTATAAGTGTGTTCTTGAATTAGTGTGTAGCTGCACATGATGCAACTGTATACATGTATGCATTGTAGTTGTGTGTGCTTGACATTGGGTTGTGTGTTAATAAGTGTTTGTGATAAATGGGGATCAAAGCAGTGTTTGGTTTGTGTTTGGATAAATGTGTGTGTGTGTGTGTGTGTGTGTGTGTGTGTGTGTGTGGTGTGTGTGTGTGTGTGTGTGTGTGTGTGGTGTGTGTGTGTGTGTGTGTGTGGTTGTGTGTGAGAGAGAGAGTGATGAAGAGTAGAACAGCTACTGACTGATATGGATCAAGGCTAAGGCCTAATACATTTCCACCTCCCATTCTGACATCCGGCCTGAACTCTATCCTATACACACACACACACACACACACACACACACACACACACACACACACACACACACTCTAAATCAAGCGTACATATTGATTAAAGCGCCAAAATCCATACTCAGACTCAAATCAATATGCATATACATTTATGCCCATAAAAAACACACTATACACACACACACACATACACACAAACACACTATCTCTATATGTCAATATATCAATTACATGGAAGGAGGTGGAAAAGCTGCAGTAAGTTAATTTCTCTAAAAAGCACCTTCATTTATTTCCACTTGTGTGTGTTTGTTCAGTTTGCGTAACTGTGTGTACAGTCAGTCATGGCCCCATACATCATGCGAGTCATAGGAAGTTATAAACCAGCCTCACACCATGTATGTGCCTTAAAACGCATCAATCTCAAACCCTGACCCTTTACTGTAAAGTCAGCGACCTTTCCAGTGGGCCAATCAGAACGGAGTATCAGCAAACTGATGAGTGACACGTCCAATCAGAATGAATGCATAAAATCAGGGTCAGTGAAATGCAGTGCTGCATTGGAGTGCATGGATCATGGAGTGTTTGTGTGCATTCTTGCGTGTGTGTGTGTGTGTGTGTGTGTGTGTGTGTGTGTGTGTGTGTGTGTGTGTGTGTGATGTATGTGTGTCTCCTGTAGGCATGGTTTATCCAATCACTTGCCATCAGTGTTTCTGTCAGTCTGCCAAGAAAAGCCCTCAACGGTGCCATTGTCTTTATAGCCGGCCAAAGACAGGCGTCCACACATGCACACAGACGCACACACCATTTGAATATTAATTTTTTTCTCTTTTCTTATTTAACAGCGAGAGGAACATTTGCTGCAAATGCATGATCAAACACAAGCATGTTAACACACATACATATTCCCACTCAGACCTATAGAACATTGTTGATATGATTCTGCAAACACGCACTTTTACAGATCACACATTAACTATTTCCAGTCTAAGTAAAGCACTTGCATATCAAACATGTTTAACATATTAATTCATTTCTATGACATACTATTTATTTGTTATAAGAACATGTTTATATTTTATACTATATGTCAGAGAATAATTCTTCCTTACTCCTAAGATATTTAACCTTTCTTCCTGTTGACGTGTATGACCAACCCTGACTCTGTTATCTGTCTTAAGGAATGGGAGGCCTCAGCTATAATGTTGATATTAGTTTTATGACCGTTCAACTCTCGGTCACAGAGCCTAAGAGTCAGACAAGTGAGTGAGTGTCTCCAGATGTTGGGGCTATCTCTAGTGTTCCCAGAACTCTCTGTAAACTAGTTAAAAGGTCTATCGAGAGAGAGGCTGGGCAGAATTGAACCTCCACCCGTGCAGTCAGAACCTCTGGCTGCTGTGACTTGTGATGTGAAATTCTACTACTTGTAATAAAACACCAGTGTTTGACATCAAAGCTCCAACTCTCCTCGTGTCTCTCTGAGTCCTGACTCTCCATTGCTGCAGAAGTTTCCCTGTGAGAATGTTATGTCATACTATACGATGACATTCAATACCTTTTTAATGAAATGTTTATGATCTTTTTGTGACTTGATAAATATGACAGAATGTATACTATTTCATAAAAGTCATACTTTAGTTTACCCTTAAAATGTCATAAGGTCATACAATACTATGCTTTAGTTTAGTCAAATATATTATAGTATGATGATAATACCTCATAAAATGCCATAACATTAAGTTAAATCATATTACAGTATGCAATACAAATGTCTTTAAAAATCATTGTATTGTATGCCATAAACATGTATAACAGTATAAAATGTATATAAAATATATATATATAAAATGTATAAACAGTATAGTAAAAATGTGATTTTAGAATACCTCTAGTATAGTATAGTTCACAGTATAAATCGTTGGTAGCATAATATGTCTTATAAAACTACAAACAACTTATCCTAAAAGGGCTGAAACGCATTCCTTTGTGATGGAAAAACCTTAGCCATGACTAAGAAATACAGTTATTATAATATTAAAAACGGTAAGCTCAAATAGCCAGCTCTATTATATAGAGTGAATGTATCACTGCCTTTAAATTAAGTTCAGTCAGACAACTCACGTGGTTCTTAATATGTTTATTAGAAGCAGCATACAGTTTGAGTTTGGCGTCTAGGCTCGGGCCTCATCACTACACAGATTTACAAAGAACATTGAGTGATGATTAGATAACTATCCCCGAGCCTACAGGTGGAAGCTGGGGTGGTGGGGGGGGGGGGGGCAGGCGAGCAGCAGCAGCATGAAACACAGCAGCAGCAGCATAGCGAGGCAGAGGCAGGAAGACCTGGCAGCTTCAATAGAGCGGCATGTTTAGGAGAATGTGTTTGGTTGGATGTACGAGGGACGAGGTGCGTCACATGTTAATATGTGATTGGTGCTCGAGTTGACTGCCTGAACTAGCTCGCAGGCTTCACCCCATTTATAGAGCCTGTAATGTAGCACTTAAAACAGACCAAAATAGATTTCTAATTGCCCTGCAGTTGAACACCTCATTTTAATCACCAGTTCCAGCTTTTCATTTTCCATAATGTCTTTTTTCTGTGTGAGTAGCCCACAGTGGTAATGGCACCTCATGCCATAAGCCGTGCGCTCCCTCCTGGACCATCACTGCCCATGGAAGAAAGAAAAATAAATTACCTTTTCCCCTGCATCTCTCTCGCCTCTCGGTAACACCCCCCTGGAGGCACGCTGGGTTATATCTGTGTGGGAAGCATTTAGGGAATGAGAGTGAAAAGGTGATTATGTGTGGCTTGATACTGAGGGGCAGCGCTGCAGGCACGGCACATGTGGAATATTGCACTCTCACACACGTAAACAGATGTGCTGATGATGTCGTTGTTTGAAACCCAGCTCCAGGGCACACATACAACTTCCTGAAATAATTAGCCTACATGCTGCGGCACAATTCATTAATAAATCACTGTTACGAGCTTTAATCCGGGTTCAAATGTTTGTCCCAATCGTTTTTGCTCCTTTTTTCTTCTATGGCTATCAATTAAACAGTTTCCTATTCATTATATGTTTATATCTATCTAGTTATAGCTCTGGAAATTGGAAGATTTAAAAAAGAGGGTTGGTCTGACAGTTTAAGCTGTGACTATACCGAGAAAACTTTTTTTTTCTTTTTTGAAATGTTTGACTTTTGGACATTGTTTATTGTCCAAAGGTCACTAGACTGCATGTAAATATCAATTTTCTTATTTTTTAAAGACAGAAGCTTTGTTACCATATAGCGTCTTTTCAAACGCTGCCATGTTTTTTGCCTGTAAACACTCCAAAAGGCCACTGGTCTACAATACGTTCATTCCTTCTCTGCCTTTTAGCCCGTTGTTAAAGCTTGACAAGCTCTCTCACTCATATTTAACAGCCCGGGAATAAAATTACACAACCCATATTCCTAAAGGCTTAAAGATGCCATCCTCAAAGTGGCACAAGATAAATCAGCCAGGGGGACAGAGGGGACAAGAAGGAAAATGAAACGGACACAATGGACCAGAACACCGGAGTGGTTTTGAGATCATTTGATTTGTGCCTTAACCCCAAAAGCCCGGGGTAAAAAATATATTGGAAAGAAACAATAGCTTGTATTTAAAAATAATATATATCCCAATAACCTTGGGGAATCCAAAACATTAGCTCAATGTATTTGACTTTCTACTAGAGGAAAAAGTCCCTATATGTGGTTAATGAGGGAATTTGTTTGTGTGTAAACTGACCCATTGAAGCCACTTCATTAATGAGTGCTTATTAATGAATGAGGATCTTCATTGTAAAGGTCAAGCCAATTCACTGCAATCCATACAAATAGTGACGGGGACACATTCTCATTGTACACCAGCACACAGGAAACAATGGCCATGACAGTGAAGTTCATCCATATTTCTCACATCTAGTTCTTTAAAGGGGACCTATCATGCAAAATGCACTTTTGTAGGCCTACGTCTTTTATACATGAATATGTGTCCCCGGTGTTCCAGGGAACTCACCAAGTGTCAGAAAACACAACCCTCTCTCTTTTCTTCCATACTCAAATCTCTAAAAACGGGGCTGCAACAGATATGATACAGACTGATACAGATTTGAAATTGTTCTGACGTCAGAAACAAGGAGCTCCGCCTTTATGGGCAACTCTCCTATCAGGGAGGTTGCTGTGGCATGGTAATAGCATGGTAACATGACGCTCGTGCCTCGCCCCCCTCCTTTGCAGGGGGGCGAGGTCAGCTGCAGCTCATTTGCCACAGAATCAGCCCTTGTGAAGACAGGGCTGGAATAGAGCAAATAGAGCGAAATGAGGCATGGCTAAAATGCATGATCTGTTTGGTATTTTGAAAAAAAAACTTCACAGACATGTTTTATATAGGTATGGCCCCTACAATATATTATTCAAATATAGCATGATGGGTCCACTTTAAACTAGGCTGTCAGTCGATTAAAATAGTTAATCGCGATTAATCGCAAATTAATCGCACATTTTTATCTGTTCTAAATGTACCTTAGGGGAAATTTTTCAAGTTTTTAATACTCTTATCAACATATGAGTGGACACATATGCTTTATGCTAATGTTTATTATCATTTGAACAATGACAAATATTCTCATGAATATTAAACACAACAACCTGGAACCTCTCTCATACAATAATACAATATAGTGTGTGTGTGTGTGTGTAATGGATCGTTGGAGCTATGTGCAACTCAAGGCATATGCTCCAACGGGAGCTGCCTGGACGCTGCAATCATGTTGCGCACTATCCGTGCTGAGTGTGCTGACTTTTCGTACAATGTCCCACTGTCTGGCTTCCTGCATAAAGTCAAGTGTTCGGCGCAGTTGTCGGCGAAATGTCGCTCCTCTGTTTTCATTTAAACAGCTCCTTATATCCGTTAGCGCAGCTAGCTAGCACCAGATGCTAACAACAACAATGCACGTAAGGTCTCTCTCTCGCTCGCTCGGGCCACACATACACACCCTCCCGGTCCTCCCGATGGCCAGTCGGTGCCTGCCAGTGAGCGTGGAAGTGTGGTCTGCCACAAGCGGGCGGCAGGAGCGGGGCTGTCAGCATCAGCTTGTAGATGGTATTTTAAACTCGATGCGTTCTGAAACTACGGGGCGGCCGAGGAAAAAAAATACACATGCGTTAATCGCGTTAAAATAATTAGTGGCGTTAACATTTTTTGCGTTATTAACGCGTTAACTTGACAGCCCTAGTTTAAACACATCGTAACAGAGTCAATGATCGTACACACTGGAAGTTATTCTCTGTTGATGCTGTTCTCCTGCTCTCCCCTCCCTCTTTATTTTCTCTGTTCAGAGTGATTTATACTCTTTATTTTTGTCTCTGTCTCCTTTCCCTCTCTCTCTTCTCCCTTCATTAATTACACTGATTCTTTTCTCCTATCTCTGAGACTGGATCATTATTTACTACCACGACCCCTCTACCCTCCTCTTCCTGTCTTTATTTATCACACAGCCTTGTATGCATGTTCCCCGTGTCTCCACCTTTCTATATCTCTTTTGAATGATCTTTTATTCACAACATTCCTCTGTATCCTCTTCGTGACCTTTCTTTCCCGACACCCATTTTCCTTTCCCTTGTCCCTTTAACTCTATATACTCTTAAGCCTTAATTCCAATCTCTATCCTATCCTGCCTTTCTTAAACAGTTTATTTCACAGCGAGTGAATGTGTATTTTATCAGAAATTATGACTTTGCTCCAGCTGGTTTGCACACACACCCACACACACGCCAAACTGCATGCATAACAAGTGAAAACTGATGAGAAACGAGGATGAGATGATTGAGCGGAGAGAAAAGAAGAAAAAGAGGTCATAAAGGGAAAAAGAGGAAATAGTTTTGAAAAGGTTAGCTATGAAAAGGGAATGATGCATGAAGGATGAAAAGCATAATTGAGAAAGATAGAAAGAAACAAGGAATGCATGAGCTGTAGTCAACAGCCGATTGGACATTCCTCAGCAATGGAGGGACATCAAAATAATCGAGGCAGAGCTATTTATTTTATCCTTCTATATTGTCTTTCCATTCGCTCTCACCTAATTGGCTACTTGTTGACCAGAACTGTTTGCTGACGGTTGTGACTCCTCCGCTGCTGCATTGATTGTAAGTCGCTCTAAATAAGGGCATTAGCTAAAAGCCTGCGTCTGTAAATTATGAGACCAGAAATAGAATCACAGGCAACATCTCGTAAACTGAAAAGCAGGGCATCATTTGAATAAATCGCTTGAAATGGACCTGAATGGATTGAAGAATTGAGGGAGGCAAAGGAAGAGAAAATAAGGCTGTTAATATGATGTCACAGCTAGGCAAACCAGTATGAACCCAAAAGCACGACTCGACAAAGTACAAATAAAAGTCTTTACTGAAAAAATGGTGACACTGTGAGCTCTCCGTAGAGGTAACAGGTTTCGATAACAAAAAACACTCTTACGAGGAAAAGGTTAACATAGTATTGTTAGTGTATTCTAGAACCCTGAAGGCAGGAGAGACTGAAAAGAGTCAAGGGAAGCTTATAAAAGTTAACAGCATTTAATTATACAAAAGATGCGGTGGTGTACAAAATGAAATATGCGAGTGGAGGCGCTCTCCTCATCCGACCGCTCAGTCCAGGTCAGGGGGTAGAAGGGGTCAATTATTGGCTTGCTCTTCCTGTTGTCATCGGAGGTCTTCTCCTATTGGCCGGCGTCGTCGGGGGCGGGTCCAATGCAATTTCACAGTTTGAAAATGCAGCATTTCGCCACATGCTAATGCTAACTGGAAGTGAATAATTTTCAGAATAAAAGTATTAAGTTAATAGTTAGTGAACTACCGGTTTTTCATAATAAAACTGATTTAAATTAAATAGTGTATTTAATTCAAATTACGCCATATCAACATTGATTTTAATTTCTAACAGTATCAAAAAGTCAAAAGATAAAGCAAATTCCAAAAACTCGGGTCTTAGCTCTTAGCAGAAAACATGGACTTCACGCTGGCAGTCAGGCACATGGGACGAAACGAACTGGCGACAAGACAAGGGAGACAGAAACTAAATATAGGCAGGCTAAGGAGGAACAGGTGAAGACAGTTAGGGCGGAGTCGACAATCACAGTGGAGGGAAAACACACAAAGGGAGGAAGTGAGGTAATCTGCAACAAGAAGGAAAGGTTACTACAAAATAAAACAGGATACAAGACTGAACTTAAAACATTAACTTAACAGATTTGACGAGATATAACATATGATTTAGAAGAATGTGGCTTGGTTAGACTCATTGGCCAAAACTAAACGTGCTCACCACTGTAATGTCTCTGTCAACATCTGTTTGTACTGGATTCCCATTATTGTGCATGAGGAATGAACACATATTTATCTAAGAGTAAGCACACTTAAATAATTATATATATATATTATTAAGTACATGTGTGTGTAGTATTTTATGTAGATATATTTGTGTTGTAGTTTAGTGCATTTTGAAATATTTAAAAGAGCTGGTGCTTTGTGACCGTTGTTACATTTTAAAATGAAATAAAATAAAAAGATAAATAAAATAAATTATTTATATAAAAAATAAGAAATGAGAATGTGCAGTAAAAAGATTAAATCGTTATCATTTTAACAAACAAATTAAAACTAAAAATGTCCAATAAGACAAAATAAAAATGATTAATACACAAGTATATAATAGTCCATGAAGCCCAATAATAATAAACAGTGAAATTGAAAAATGTTCTTACAAGTAAAATAATTAAAACAGTAATTTACAACAGTACGTCAACTTGAATCACTTTATTTCAAGAAGGACTCCCTTTAATAGTTTTCCGGCAAGGCAAAATATCAAATGTCAGAGTCATGAGTGTTTTCCAGTTCTAACCATTCTCTCATCTCAGTCATAAAGTCGGACAGTGGCTGTGATAGTTCTGCTTTGTCGCTTCTAGCGGAACACAGTCACACAGTCACACAGTCACACAGTATAAACTGCATGTCACAAGTTTATGAGTCAAACTCCAGCAGATTAGACCTTTAGATGGAAGTGAAATTATTTCATTTTTGTCGGAATTGTTGCTACAGCGATTTCTAGTCTGACCCATAGACTTATAACAGTGTGACCAGAGTATGGACACTGTCTTTGACATAGTATGGAATTGTGCGTGTGTGTGTGTGTGCGTGCGTGTGTGATTTGTGAAGGCTTGTATCAACCCTAATGCACTGTGTGATTTGTTTGTGTAGATTCCCATTGTACTGAAAGCCCCTTTGTGTATATGTCAATGTTGCCTTAAAGTGTACATTTCTGCATGTGTGTGTGTGTGTGTGTGTGTGTGTGTGTGTGTGTGCGCATGTGTGTGTGTAAATGGAGTCATTTAAGTAGCCTATATAAATGGTTGTGATGATGAAGTGTGTGGATCCTCAGAGTCAGTGGTACTCTGAATAATGCCTGAGGATGCATTTAGACATCCGCAGTGCCACAGCTATCTATCAATGTAATGGGCTGTTTAAATGTGTGATAGCTTCATGTGTGAGTGGAGGTGTGTGTCTTCATATGTCTATGAATGATTGAGTTTGTGTGCAAGTATTTTGGCTGCAGACATCTGTGTGGTTTTAATACAAAAAAATTATATAAACTTATGGCGCGTTTCCACTGCAGGCCTCGCTCGGCCTCGCTCGGTTTGGTTAGGCCTAACCGGCTCACTTTAATGCTGCGCTTCCATTACAGTTTAGGAACTTGGGTAGTTACTATAGTAACGCAGTGTAGGCGGGCCGTGACGTCATCTTCAATGAGCGCCCCAGAAAAACAACACAGCCGTTAGCTCTTAGCACTCAGAGCTCACAGCTCCTCATATCTGTTCAGAAACTAGACAAAAGTTAAACAAGTACAAACCACAGACTGCCTGTGTCATGGCGAATACAGTCGCTGGTTTATTTATGTCTGTATAGGCCGTTGTTGGGAGTGTGGACGATCGGAGCATATATAACGTTAGCTTAGCCAAGCTACATTTAGAAAACACGCATTTTAAAAGGGTTTTTCGCCTGCCGTCTGTCTGCAGACTTGTCAAAGCATTAATTCATGGTTTTTACTAACCGGTATCAGTATGTTGTTACTTCGGCATCATTTTGAAACGTGTATTACAATTAAATCACGGTCAAATATGTTCATCTTGTTGTAGTTGTAGCCCCCTTGCCAGCGATTCTCTCCCTAGTTTAGCATACTCAGCCCGACTCAGCCTGGTTGTTCCTGGCCCTAGAACCACGATTTTATGGGGCCAGAAAAACTGTGAATTAGGACCCGCTAGCCGCTACTAGGCCAAGTGGAAACGCAACAAAAAACGGGCCCCGCACGGCTCGGCATGCTTAAAGCGAGCTACCCGCTGCAGTGGAAACGCGCCAATAGTGTCCTCACAAAAATGATGAGTCATCGCTCCTGTAACACTAAAAACCCAACACCAAACAGACCAGGCTGAATTTCATTATTAGTTTAGTTAACTGTCATATAACTGTCCCAACTTTGCCATTGTGAAATATGTTTGGGTCAAATCAGTTTAATACAAAGACAAACAACAAGTTATCGGATTCTTTCACACACAGTGACGTCACAGCTACCCACAATGCAACGCGCGCCATATATTTTTTTATAAAGACGCCATTTTTCTGGAGGTGCAAAAATCCTGGCGATGCTAATATAAACAGCTAGCTAATGTAGCCAGGCAGAGCACACTAGGTTTTTTTTCTGAATTAACGACCGAAGAAATTGCTGCATGTCTTCGGATTACATCTCTGGACTTGAGGGGTGTGCTCTAGGTCGTTACCAGCGTAAACTAGAGCTGTGTGGGTTGTTGGATGTACAATGTATGGAATTACGACCCTCAAAAGTGGCCTTCGGTCGATTTTGGCAGCATCTACGTATATCTTCTGGAAACACCAGGTGAATACCCCACTTGTCACAATAATATTATCATGCCAATATGTGGTATTTTAGAGTTGACTATATTGATTAAGGAATAGACTATGATATTCTGTATGCACCTCGCGTGAAATGGTTGATACCGGAAGTACGGTGTTGCCCTCGGCCCAAAACCCGTATGTGTGTGTGAAAGAATTGGTACCATATACATTTTACACTCTACCTGTACAACAAATAGAACCACAGGGCAAATTATACCGCAAGATAATGGCAGAGTTATGGCAAACTATGATATTCTTACGCTTGAAATATCCACTGTCACTCCTCATACCAAAACTTCAGCTACTCAACTAACTAAGGCCATTAGCCACAGTGGCGTTTTCTCCTGGAGGCCAAGGGAAGCCAGGCTTCCCCTGTTTTTTCGGAGTGTAGTTATAATTTTAATAAATAAATAAAAACACTTACTTTAGTTTCGGAAATTCTTTGCTGTGTGTTGCTGCCGGCCCGTCTCTCCCCCATTCTCATTGAGTATTTTACAAAGAGTGAAACAGCGCCCCACTAGATGTTATGGTGAAACAGTAGATTGCACTCTCTGTTGCGAGAGGAGGCTAGCCGAAATTGGCTTCCCTTGGTGAAAAAAAATGGAGAGATTGACCAATCAGATGAGGCTCACGTGATGCCCCTGCCAACCTGTGATTAGTCAGGGCCATGCCAAGGGAAGCCAGAGGCGGCTGGCTTCCCTTGCCTCACAATCCAATCAAATCGCATCAACTTAGTGTTGCAGTGACGCATCCTAAAACCCGGAAGTAAGCTGCGCTCGGGTTCCCTCGACAGAAAGCAATGGGATTTCTCCATAGGATTTTGGAAAATAGCTCGAAATAAGGTCAGTGGAAAACGAACCTGTTAGATACATGCACGTTTTGTTCAGTCGGATAATATCCACATGTCTACCCTACTTTTATAATTTTCGAATCATAAATCTAATCGATAGAAGATAGATAGCGTCACTGCACCACTCTCACCGCCGTTAGAAAGTAGCAAGCAACTGAAGCAAGTGCAATTATGGAGGGTGGAGATTTGGAGTATTTACTCAAAAATAATTGTACTAAACTTCCGCGACAGCAGCAACAACAAATACAATCTGATGACGGGCCGATGCCCAAACTGGAGCTGTGTACAGCGAGGAAAAAAGGAGCGAATCGGACGTAAAACGTTAAAGGTCTCCTGATTTAGTTTGTGAATGAATGCTTATTAGAGTTTCGGCTGGAGAGTGCGTGCGGACCTGTCGGTTAGATAACAGGCGTGTGTAAGTCCTGCATCTGATACAAATGTGTGTAAAATGATACCGGGTGCTGTAATCACTCATCTGGTTACGTTATTTAGGGCCGGGACTCGATTAAAAAAATTAATCTAATTAATTAGAGGCTTTGTAATTAATTAATCGAAATTAATCGCATTTTTAATCACATATAAATATTTGACCTAAGAACAGTGAGAAGCAATTTTTTTCACATGGATTTTAGTATACCATTAGGCGCATTCACACCGCAGTACTTTTCCCACAAAGGTTCATGAGAACTTAGTTCATGAGAACTCTTTGAACCTGGGGGTGGATTAGGCAAATGAAGCCGCTGACGTCACTTCTTCTTCTTCTGCTTTGGGTTTACTGGCAGGCCGCAAACCACTTCACGGCGTATACTGCCGCCCAAAGTCCCCGGCCGGAAGTCCCCGGAGGTGGGGACTGGCTTCAGTAAAAGCTGCTGGGACTCCCAGCAGCTTCTACTGAAGCCTTCCGAGTAAATCGCCAGAACGCCGACACCTCCTCATCTCCACCGCTCCCATGTTTTATTTTGTGTTGCCATAAGTTAGTCTCTCTGCGTTTCTGCGCTGGGCTAATGCTAATAATGCTAATGCGAGGATAATAAAATGGCGACTTCACAAAACTTTTTGGGAGTTTTACGGGGCGTGGTTTGCAATCCTCCCAGCCAATCAGAAATATAGCTCTTTTCTCACAAGAGAGCCGTACGAAAGTCCCTGCTCTCTAGCAGCTCTCTGCTCTCTAGCAGGGACTTTCGTGGGGGTAAAAAGGTTCTCATTAACTAATTTTAGTACCGGCTCTTTTTGGTGTGAACGCGATAAAAGAGGCTAACGTCCACGCTAGCTTCCACGCTAGCTGCTATATGTTTTGCATTGAGGTGATACTTGAGGCTTGATGTGCTGCGGTGATATGCGAATTCCTTTTTGCATAATTTGCACACAACCGTGCTCTTATCGACGCTTCCATCCGTCTGTTTTTTAAAACAACATTTCCCACTGTTGTTCACTGTGGTTTGTTGTTGTCTGAAGTCATGAACGTTAGTTGGTGCTCCAGTATAATCGGTACGCCTGAAACTCATCCAGTGAGAAACGTTCCGCGGTGCAAAAATAAGTGCGATTAAAATGCGTTAATTTTTTTAACGCGTTAATTTTTGTGTAATTAATTAATCTTAATTAACGCGTTAAAGTCCCGGCCCTAGTTATTATATTGACCACCACCCCCCCGACCCAAAAGAAAGGACGTATTATTGGCTTCCCCTAATTTGTTTCCCACGCCACGCTACTGATTAGCCAATGAGAGCCAGTTTTAAACATGAGGAGATGCCTTGATCATAATAGGGGTGAAACATTTGACAGCATTCTGTATAGTTATCAGGTATGTGCATCTGTGTGTTACAAAGAGAGTGTGTATTTGTTGGCCTTTAGAGAACTGTTTGTTTGTTTTCCAGGTAATAGCCTATTGGAGAAATTCGATTTCAGTCCAATGAGACATTTTGTTAAACAAATGGTGATCCGGAATAATGGGCCGTCAGAACAATGGGCCCCGTTGGACTATTATCTCGACTCTAATGTCTTAAAACCAAAGCATGTTGCTGATAGGATAGTTGTTTTACTAGCATATCATCTACCCGCCAGAGCACAAATCCTCCAACTCCACAGATGTTTAAAAACGATATGGCAAGATGCATTACTGGAAATTATAGATATTAAATATTATGATAGAAACATTTTTAGGGGCTTGATCTGAAATGTGATTATGAACAATGATACAGGGTTTTTTGTCTAGAAAACCCCCCTGTGAAATGTGTCCAGAGTCTAGTGCTCTTAAACTGGTAAGGTTTTCATTCAGGTTTGGAGGCAGTTTTATTGCTCTGAGTGGCTGAGAATGCAACCAAGGATGAACTGCAAGCGTATACATAATACATCAAGTTTACAGTCCACATTCTGACTGTGCTCTCTATATAAGAAAGGGAAATGTAATATTCCTTTATATATTTCTTTCATTGTCTACATGCTGTAAATGCAGTTACAATGCAGAGGCAAATGGTTGTTAATCATCAGTCTAAATTACACTTTACACATTTACTTAACAGCAGTACATGTGAATATTCATGCCATTTCCATTCATTATGAAGCTACATTATTAAGTCCTGTGATATACTGTGCTGTGGATCAACATTAACCAAGGTAATGTTTTGTCATACAGTATCAGTTGTATTTGGTAAATGGTTGATTCATATTCAAATGTTGCCAGATACAAAGTTGGGCACACATGTTCTCCTCACTCTAATCAACAGGCAATAAGATATTGTCTACATTGTTATGTTCAATTCCTCTCAAACCTGTGTGTTGTTGTATCATTAACACACAGAAGTGTAATATGTATTCATTTAAAAACATGGTTGTTCAATTTGATTAAAAAAACATACCAGTGTTTGCAAGTTTTAGTCACAAATCATGACTAGGCCATTAAATGCATGCTTTAATTGTTTTAAAATGTTTTTCTTACAGTACCAGGCAGCCATTTTTTTCTATTACTTCCTCAGGTTGTGTAATCTATCAGAGTTAATATATTTTTTTCTCAAATGAATGTGTTCGAGGCTAAGTTTTGCAGAGCTTTGAAATCGATCTGCACCAAACAGAAATAATACTTTTACCAGAGAGACACACAAGATGTTGTATGGTATTCATTAGCCTTGGAGCCAACCTGGAACCAAAGTGGATTAGCTATTTGAACACTTACAAAACAATGTAAATGTGCCATGTTTCTTCTCAAAGTCTACAGTTGAACGTTTGAACTTTCAAAGGAAATGTGACTTTTATATCTCCCTCATTTTGGCATCCTCATCTCCATGCACGTCACTCTCAACATCCCCATTTGCCTAAGTAAAGGAGGAACGATCTCCACTCTTCATCTCTCGTAGAGCCCCTTGGTGCTCCTCTCGCTTTTCTTCTTCTCCCTTCCTTCCCCCTCTCCCAATCTCCATTTATTTTGTTACTTTCCTTCATTCCCCCCCTCCCTCAACATGACCTAGTTTCAAGCAGCAGACATCTGGGCTTCGACCCGCGTGCAAAATAAGGCATGGCACTTACAGTATGCTGGGGTGGGGAGAAAGTGGGAGAGTAGCATGATGCAGATATAGAGAGGTACATACGGGGTAAAGGGAGAAATAGAGAGTGAGATGGATTTTGTAAAACGGAATATGAAGCAAGGCGAATAGAAAATCTGACGTTTGGAAGCAGAGATGCATTTAAACTAGAAGGCGGATTTGATGCTTTGAGGATGAAAAAGAGAGTTAAGGGAGGAGAAAGTTCACAAACAAGAAGGCAAACATACACAGTTGGAAGCAGACAGGCAGCTGGCATATAGTGGTTATTAGCTATTAGCGTTAGCATGGCTCAGCAGGGTCACAGTGGCCAAGCTGTAAATCTCTGTAATCTCTGTTAACCGGAGATCATGCCATGTATATGCAGATCAACAGCACACTGCGACCTAGCCAGTCACACACACACACACACACACACACACACACACACACACACACACACACACACACACACACACACACACACACACACACACACACACACACACCATGTATACATCACTTCAGGGGACATTACATTGACTTACATGCATTTCCTGGAGACTTATCCTAACCTTAACCATAAGCAATACATGCCTAACCCTAACCCTTACCCTTAACCTAATCCTAACCCTAAACCTAACCAAGTCTTCACCCTAAAATTAATGGGACTCGCCTCCCTTATGGGGACCTCCATTTTGTCCCCATAAGGGAGGCGAGTCCCCACACGTGACTGTGTAAACAGATTTAGATCCCCACAAGTATAGTAATGCTAGACCACACACACACACACACACACACACACACACACACACACACACACACACCCACACACACACACACACACACACACACACACACACAAATCATCCTTGCCTAAAGCTGCTTTCCTTACTCTATCTTTCCATTTCCCCCCCCCCCCCCCCCTATTGTAGAGATACCAAGCTGCTGGGACGTGATCTGAAATAAGCAGAATGCAGAAGTATTTCTCTCTGCCTGACCGTATGTAAAAAAAACTGAAAACAAAACAAGTCCTATTTGTCAGCCCTATTGTGCGGCCTTATCTGAAACGAGACAGCGCGAGACACTGAAAATGCGAACCTGTGCTGGCAGACAGTTTATTTTTTGGTTGGAGACAGATTAGGGGTAGTAAAATAGAACTCTGGTATAATTCAGATGACAAAAAGACGGATTATCGCTCCTCACGCCAAAATCCCGATGTAATGTTAAACATTTTCTCCTCGATTCTCTTTCTGTCTGCCTTTGTATACCTCTGTTGCCCGTCATGTCTCTTATCCCCTCCCTTGTCCTCCTTTTTTTCACTTACCCTTCTTCTCCCTCTCCCCTCATTGGCTCACTTTACGGCTCCCATCACTCCCCTCTTCTCTTGTGTTTTATCCTTTTATCCTCTCGTATTTTCTTTTAATATCTCCCTCCCTTCGCCTCTCACCTTCCTTTATCCCTGTTAACCTCCTGTCATTCATGAATCACACAAAGCTTTCTCCTTTTGCTTTTCTCTCCTCTTTGATCATTAGTGATCTTCATCGTAAAATAGTCCAGTTTCTCTTGATTCCTTCACTCTAATCTCAACTTTAAAACGTGCTGTTATTGCCAATTCATTTGAAAGTACTAATTAAGTATTTAACTAGCTTATCAATTGTAGTTTTTTATATGAATTCAATGGTTAAATCACAGAAATTGTACAGCACAAACGTTAGAATAAATCCTGTTTAGGCCCAAAATACATGGTTTAGGCCCAAAATACATTTCTGACCTCCTGCTAAATGATGAACCATCCAGATCCCTCAGGTCTTCAGGGACTGGTCAGCTTTCTGTCCCCAGAGTCAGAACTAAACATGGAGAAGCAGCGTTCAGTTATTATGCTCTAAATATCTGGAACAAACTCCCAGAAACCTGCAGGTCCGCTGCAACTCTGACTACTTTTAAATCCAGGCTGAAGACTTTTCTTTTTGTCGCTGCTTTTAATTGAAACTGAGCCGTTGTGTTCATCAGTAAAGTGGAACTTCTGTGTGAACTATTCGTATCTTAAACTGCACTGTAACTTTTTATTCATGTAATTCTTCTTTTAATGTTTCTTTTAATATCTTTTTTTTTTAAATGCCTTTGTCTGAATGTCTTTCATTTTTGTAAAGCACCTTGAATTGCCTTGTGTTGAAAGGTGCTATATAAATAAACTTGCCTTGTTAATGTGTTGTAAGGTATGGGTAAAATAATGGCCGGTTCTGTTGTGATTGGTCAACCGCTTACAGATGTCCCGCCCCTTTGCCTATCACGCACAATGTGTTAGAGAGCAATCCAATAGAAGTGTGAGTGTTACATAATGATGTCACTTTGTTCCTGAAGTAAAGAAAGAAGTCCAATGGAGTCATTTTAAAACATTTACATGCACAAAAACCTATAAACACTCTACAGGAAAGACCATTTTCAGTGCCACCTTACGTTCACTAAAGTTGTTTTCACCATTTCTTCTCATTAATAAACATTTCCCCTCCTGGTAACCTGAAATAATTGTTATGCCTTTTTATTTCCAACACACTTCCTTCCTTCACCCCTCGTCATATGTTCCCTCCCCGTCTTATCACCCTCGTCGTTATTTCTATGGACTTCTCCCTTCTCTTATAACTCCATATCCTATTTCATATATGCTATGCTGAGGTCAGAGTAGCTGCATAAAGGTCAAATTGGAAGTGATGTATGGTGGCATGGATGAACACATGATGATTGCGTTTTAATGCATGTTTGGTCATATTTGTGTGTGTGTGTGTGTGTGTGTGTGTGTGTGTGTGTGTGTGTGTGTGTGTGTGTGTGTGTGTGTGTGTGTGTGTGTGTGTGTGTGTGTGTGTGTGTGTGTGTGTGTGTCTGAGTGAGTCAGGCAGAGCGTATAATAGGAAGAGATAAATACAGAAGCAGGCAGATTGCCATCTGGTCCCGTTGAAATCAGTTATACTAGATGCAGACGGTTTCTCTCTAAGCCAATATAATCTGGTCATAGCGATGACTTTCAACTTGCATCCAAAGAAGCCAAGCCTAGCAGTGGGAGATATTGAAAGACATCAGCAGGAGATGAGATGACCTCAGAAAATCAGAATGAATAATGAATTACATCCAAATGGCCAATAACAGTACAAAACATATAGTTCAACAACAAATGATATATGAAAAGAAAAAAAGGAAGGAACGGAAAATGAAAGAAATGGCAGCTTTTAGAAGTTAGACAGCTCACAAGGTTACTCTTGCTTTAATGAAGAAAAGGCCATCAAATAACTATTAGTGTACATTACGCAGTATAGGCTATTTAAGCTCATTTATGCAGGAAAAGGAAGAGTTTGATTGACGGTTTCACTGACCCGGCACAATCTATTCTAGTGATATTGCGTGTGTGTGTGCTCTTGTACATTCCCATACTTTCCAGTAAGGTGCCCTTGATAGTCATAATTTGCACCATGGTTGTGTGTGTGTGTGTGTGTGTATGCCCTGCTTCCATCTGTTCTCTACAGGGCGATGATCATCTATCTCCCCATTACCTGTCAGTCACTGTTCCCCGTTGACATCTCTCCTCTCACTGTCTGCAGAGCTACAACACAACAGAGGAGAGCTAACAAGAAATAATGTCTGCTCTCCTCAGCCGTCCAATTATGTGCATATGCCTGTACCTGTGTGTATGTACAGTTGTGAACAGGTACACAAATGCAACCCTCATGTATATACACTGCCGATAGCATCAAATGCAAGAAGACAGCAGGGCTATAAAAGTGCTGAAGACAACACATGCACATAGACGTTAATATACTGCATGGGATTCGTCCCTCAATTGTACACAAGCATTAGCTCAAAGCATACTACATATTATTAGAACGTTTGATTCAAATGCAAAAATACATGTACAAGTACATCTCCTAGGGAACCAACACTTCAAACATCACGTGATTTCTTCTTCAAGTTATATGTTATGTCCAAAGACTACACACACCATCATATAAATACATATTTATAAGGACCAATGTATCACTAATGCGCTCAATGTCCAACTTATTATGAATGTACAGCAGAGATGGGGACTCGAGTCTGTGACTCGGACTCGAGTCGCACTTAAGTCTTACACACAGAGACTTCGGACTTGACTTGGACTCCTGCTCAAAAGACTTCGGACTCGACTTGGACTCGTGTTTTGGGACTCGTGAACAATCATTGTGTTTTCTATTTTTGGCGTATTAAAGGTGGGGTAGGTAAGTTTGAGAAACCGGCTCGAGATCGCTAGAATTTGAAAATACACAACCGGAGAAAATCTGCCACTTCCTCACAGAGCCCCTCCTCCAACACACACGAAAGCGCACATGACCAATGAGGGCACGAGATAAGTTTGTGCCCCGATGGAAGGCTGACAGGCAGGTAGGCCATCCAGTTACTTTAGCCGGGCCGGCTATCGGGATGTTAAGAGCATTCCATGGAATATAACAAGTGTATCTCGAGCCGGTTTCTCAAACTTACCTACCCCACCTTTAATCAATCAATCAATCAATCAATCAATCAATGTTTATTTATATAGCCCAATATCACAAATGTTACATTTGTCTCAGTGGACTTTACAGTTTGTACAAAATATCAGTATGACAATACGACACCCTCTGTCCTTAGACCCTCACATCGTACAAGGAAAAACTTCCGGAGAAAACCCACAGTTTAAAGGGAAACATGGGAGAAACCTCAGGGAGAGCAACAGAGGAGGGATCCCTCTCCCAGGACGGACAGACGTGCAATAGATGCCGTGTGTAAATTGAAAAGATAATACATTTGTAACATAGGTAGTCCAAATGTTTGGAAATGCATGTGTGTATAATAGGAAGATGAATCCACGAGGATATCCATCCAGGACCTATGATCCAGGACCACAGCCACGACTCAAGATCCAGGGCTCGCGATCCAGGACAGAGGAGCGCAGGATCATCCATGACTCCGGATCCCGGCGTATATAGACACCAAAAAGAAAGACATTTGGGGAAGCTGGGTTAATCGGAACATGAGAGTACACCGGTATAGACAGAGAGAAGGAAGAAGTAAGATGTCCCCCGACAAACTAAGCCTATATCAGCAAAACTAGGGGCTGGATCTAATCAGCCCTAACTATAAGCTTTATCAAAAAGGAAGGTCTTAAGCGCACTCTTAAAAACGGATAGGGTGTCTGCCGCCCGAACACAAACTGGAAGCTGATTCCACAAATGTGGAGCTTGATAAGAAAAGGCTCTGGCTCCCATTGTACTTTTAGAGACTCTAGGAACAACCAACAACCCTGCATTCTTGGAACGCAATGCCCTAGTAGGACAGTAGGGTATAATGAGTTCTTTAAGGTAAGATGGCGCCTGCCCATTAAGGGCTTTGTAGGCGAGAAGAAGAATTTTAAATTCTATCCTGTGTTCTATAGGGAGCCAGTGTAAGGCAGCCAGAACAGGAGTAATGTGGTCCCTTTTCCTAACTCTGGTTAATACACGAGCCGCAGCATTTTGAATCAGCTGAAGCGACTTGACTGACTTCTTGGTACACCCTGATAATAAAGAGTTACAATAATCCAGCCTTGAAGTAACAAATGCATGGACTAGTTTCTCTGCATCGTTTTGAGGCAAGATATGCCTGATTTTTGCAATGTTACGTAGATGGAAGTAGGCGGTCCTTGAAATTGATTTTATGTGGGCGTTAAAGGATAAATCCTGATCAAATATAACACCAAGATTCCTTACAGTCTCACTGGAGGCCAAATTAATGCCATCCATAGTTAGTATATCCTTAGATAATTTGTTTCGTAGATTCTTCGGGCCAAGTACAATAACTTCAGTTTTGGTCGTGTTTAACATCAAAAAGTTTAAGGTCATCCACGTTTTTAAGTCCTTAAGGCAGTCTTGAATTTTATTTAGATGATTAATTTCATCAGGCTTGATTGATAAATATAGTTGAGTATCATCCGCATAACAATGAAAGTTTACAGAATGATTCCTTATAATATTGCCTAACGGAAGCATATATAATGTGAACAAAATAGGTCCGAGCACTGAGCCCTGTGGCACTCCATGGCTAACTTTGGTTTGCGTGGAAGATTCATCATTGACACGTACAAACTGAGAGCGTTCAGATAGATAGGACCTAAACCAGTCTAAAGCAGTTCCCTGTATGCCAACTAAGTGCTCTAGTCTTTGCAATAAGATATCATGGTCGATAGTATCAAATGCAGCACTGAGATCGAGCAAAACAAGAATAGAGACACGTCCCTTGTCAGAGGCTATTAGAATGTCATTTGTGACTTTAACCAGAGCTGTCTCTGTGCTATGATGTGTTCTAAAGCCAGACTGAAAAGCTTCAAATAAATCATTGTTTTTTAAGTAATCACACAACTGTTTTGCGACCGCTTTCTCAAGAATTTTTGAGAGGAACGGAAGATTGGAAATAGGTCTATAATTGGCTAAAACCTCTGGATCGAGGTTGTGCTTTTTAAGAAGCGGTTGTATCACTGCTACTTTGAATGATTGTGGAACATAGCCTGATAATAAAGACATATTCATAATATTTAATAAATAAGTGCTAATTAATGGAAAAACTTCCTTCAACAGCTTAGTTGGAATTGGGTCTAACATGCACGTTGATGGTTTAGAAGAGAGAATCATTGAATTTAATTGTTCAAGGTTTATGGCTGAAAAGCATTCTAGTTTACTATCTAGTGTAATATTAGAACTTACGTTTCCGGGAGCTGTTGATAACACTATACTGGTCAAAGGCAAGAGGTCATTAATTTTGTTTCCAAGAGTAACAATTTTATCGTTAAAAAAGCACATAAAATCATTACTACTGAGTGCTATGGGAATAGCAGGCTCAATCGAGCTGTGGCTTTCTGTCAGCCTGGCTACAGTGCTGAAAAGAAATCTTGCATTATTCTTATTCTCATCTATTAATGAAGAGTAGTAGGCTGCTCTCGCTTTACGCAGTGCTTTCTTATATTCATTGAGAGTAATATGCCAAATTAAACGAGATTCTTCAAGTTTAGTAGAACGCCATATCCTTTCAAGTTGTCTCGACTTTTGCTTTATTTTGCGGGTTTCGGCATTATGCCATGGAGCTAGTCTATGTTGTTTTATTTTCTTCTTTTTCAAAGGAGCAACAGAGTCTAATTTTATTCGCAGCGCATCTGTAGCACTATCAACAACATGATCAATTTGGGGTGGTGTACATTTTGTATAAGTTTCCTCCCTTACATGCAGACATGCTATCGAGTTAAGTATTGGTGGAATCTCTTCCTTAAATTTGGCTATAGCACTAACAGATAGGTTTCTGCTGCAGGAGCTTTTGACTAATGCTTTGTAGTCTCGTAACAGTACTTCAAAAGTTACTAAGAAATGGTCGGATAAAGCAGGATTATGCGGTTCGACTAATAGTTGCTCAATTTCAATACCATAAGTCAGAACAAGGTCGAGAGTGTGATTATAGCAGTGGGTTGGTTTATTTACACTCTGACAAAAACCAACAGAATCTAATATAGAGTTAAATGCAACAGTAAGGCTATTTTTATCATCGTCAACATGAATATTAAAGTCACCTACGATAATTACTTTATCTGTTTTAAGAACCAAAGTTGATAAAAACTCAGAGAATTCAGATAAGAATTCTGAATAAGGACCTGGTGCACGGTACACTGTAACAAATAAGATTGGCTGCAAAGTTTTCCAGGTCGGATGCGTAAGACTAAAAACGAGACTTTCAAAGGAGGTATAATTTAATTTTGGTTTAGTATTGATAAGTAAACTTGAGTCAAAGATTGCTGCAACTCCACCTCCTCGGCCCGTGCAATATGAGTATTGATATGGCTGGGTGGAGTGGCCTCATTTATGCTGACATATTCTTCATGTCTCAACCAAGTTTCAGTGAGACAGCATATATCAATATTATAATCTGATATTAAATCATTTACCAATATTGCTTTAGATGCTAGAGATCTTATGTTTAAGAGACCACATTTAATATTCCTGTTTTGTTGCACTGTAGTAGTTGTTACATTTACTTTTATTAGGTTATTATGTATGACACCTCTATTAGGTTTTACCTTAACTTGGCAGACACACACACCGCTAATATTGGGTATTTTAATGGGTTCGGGATTCCTATGGATGACTGCCTAGGAGAGAGCGCAGAGAAGCGTGTAAGACTCCGCCTCCTGGTCTCAACTCCAGTTTGTCATGGATTAAGTCCACAAAGCCCTGAAATGTTTGCCGAAATGAGATCTGCACCTTCCAAAGTAGGATGAATGCCGTCTCTCTTAATCAGACCAGGTTTTCCCCAGAAGGCTGTCCAATTATTTACGAAGCCCACATTGTTTGCTGGGCACCACCAAGACAACCAGCGCTGAAATGATGACATGCGGCTATACATGTCATCATTGATTAGATTGGGGAGGGGACCAGAGAAGATTACGGTGTCCGACATTGTTTTAGCATAACTACACACCGACTCCACATTAAGTTTGGTGCATTCTGATCGGCGTATACGAACATCATTACCACCGACGTGAATAACAATCCTACTGTATTTACGTTTATTTTTAGCCAGCAGTTTAAGATGCGCCTCAACGTCGCCCGCTCTGGCCCCCGGAATGCATGTGACTGTGGAGGCTTCGGTCTCTAATTTCACGTGTCTCATAATAGAGCTACCAATAACCAGAGTTGACTTCTCAGCGGGTGTCTCGCTGAGTGGGGAATATCTGTTAGATACGTGAACGGGTTGGTGGGGACCTGCGGGTTTCGCGTTATGCCCCTTCTGAACAGTCACCCAGTCTCCCTGCTGCTCGGGAGTTGCCGGGGGACGGCTAATAGGAGCTACCTTTTGCCGGTCCGCACCGGCTAACATGGGCTTTACTGTAGCTGAGTTTCTTTCTAAGATGCGGAGCCGGGCTTCTATGGCTATGATTCCCGCCTCCAACCTAACTACTATACTACATTTAACACATGTACCGGTACCAGTAAAGGAGGTAGGGAAGTAACCAAACATGAGACAGTTAGAGCAGGAAATAGCACCCGAGGGTGGGGAAAGAGCCATGGCTAGCTATCAAGCTAAAGTAGCTACCGTTAGCAAACCCGAAAAGAGTGTAGGCAACTGTGGAGTTACAGTCGCTAAGAGAAGGAGAGTTGTGAGAGCTTAAGTTATAGTAACGTGTGATTACAACATCAGGCAGTTGCCGTGATCAAGAGTTTTAAAACGATCGATTAAGTTAAGATAATAAGCTATCAGCAACAGAACGGGCACACGGGATACCCGGAGATGACAACAACCGGAAGTTACAACATGCTTACCGCAATAGTGGTCCGTGTAGAAACACGGACCACATTAACATTAACATTAACATCATGGTAACACCATGGCGACCGGCGGCACACCTGCAGCTGTACCGCTTGTAATTAGGTTCAACTATAAAAACTTCGAACAAAACGCCGGCGGCACCAACAAAAGGAGCGCACACTGCAAAGTCTGCAATATTAAAATCGAGGATGCTGGTGCAACAATGTCAAATTTCATCAGGCACTTGAAAACTCACCCGGAGAGGTCAGTCACATTAACGTATATGGACGGTTAGCAAACATGTTTAGCTCAGCATCAGCTATGTAATGTTAACTTAACTTAGCTTTGTAACTGAATATTTGAAAAGAGGAGTGAATGTTTGCTTGTCACACTTGTTTGCGTTGAGTGCGTTGACATCCAACTCTTGACATGACATAAAAAAGGTCGGTAACGTTAATCATTACGTTCCGCTGCCACCATCTACTGGCTAACGTTAAACGTAGAAAAATACATAGTTACATACATAAATACATCTGTCGGTTTATAGGCAGGTTACAGGTTTATTGTTGACCACGTAACGTTAATGTTACAGGTTTATCAGGTTACCATTACACTGGGTTTGAGTGAGAGGATAGAGGAATATGTTTATTTATAGTAGACTTAAAATATGTCATTAGAGACCCAGTGTAATTAAACAATACGGTTGCAGAGGTCAAATTTTAACATTTTTGTCCACTGGCCAAATGGCTAGCCTAGTGAATGTTGAAATGTTACCAGCCACTCAATAGATTGCCATTGTTATTTGTGGCTCTTTTGGAACAGGTCATGTTTTAATATCACCAGTTCAGTATATTTCAGATAATATTGCAGCAATAGTTTTTTAGTTGCAAATGGCACAGAACAAATGTTTACTTTTTAAGTACTTTTAACACAGTTTCCCTGCGGGGGATTAATAAAGTATTTGTGATACTGATTTCTGATTCTGAAGTGTTTTGCTTAGTTGTTTGCATTTAGCTAAAGTGTGATATTTTTCCTCATATTGCATTGCAATAGCCTGTTTAAAGTGATCATATAGCAAACAACTAATCAGTACTGATACTGTATGCTAATAGATATAGGAGTGATAATAATACAGTAAATGCTTTGAATTTCTTAGATATAGCTGTGCAGTATTCTTAACAGACTGGATAGCAGCAGACAATAGAAGGCTTATTACAACCAGAAGAGACATGAGACTTTTATTTTTTAGAGACTTGAGACTTGACTTGGACTCGTGACCAAAGACTTGAGACTTGATCAAGTCTCACCCCACAAAGACTTGAGACTTGACTTGGACTCGTGACCAAAGACTTGAGACTTGACTTGGACTTGCAAAAAGAGACTTGTGAACATCTCTGATGTACAGCATTAGTATCAACATGTTAAACTCAGTGTGTTAGCATAGCTAGCATAGGTTAGTCAGCACGTACAGTAGTATGTTGAAACATATTTTGTGAAATGCTTTTGTATTCATCTATAAATCACTGTTTACGTGTCAGTTTGTGTGTGTTTGTGTTTCTCCCCCTTCCCCTGATTGTCACCCTGCGGGTGTAGCCTCTCTCTCTCAGGTGATCCCAATCCCAAATAATGGCCTTCATAAAGGCCTGAGGAAGGCTGCAGTCTCCCTCTCCCCCCTCCACAAGGCCCTGTCTTTGTGTTCCCAATCAAGGTCTTCATAAAGGCCTGAGGAAGGCTGCAGTCTCCCTCTCCCCCCTCCACAAGGCCCTGTCTTTGTGTTCCCAATCAAGGCCTTCATAAAGGCCTGAGGAAGGCTGCAGTCTCCCTCTCCCCCCTCCACAAGGCCCTGTCTTTGTGTTCCCAATCAAGGTCTTCATAAAGGCCTTAGGAAGGCTGCAGTCTCCCTCTCCCCCCGCCACAAGGCCCTGTGATTGGGTTCCCAATCAAGGCCTTCAAAAAAGCCTGAGGAAGGCTGCAGTCTACCTCTCCACAAGGCCCTGTCTTTGGGTTCCCAATCAAGGCCTTCATAAAGGCCTGAGGAAGGCTGCAGTCTCCCTCTCTACAAGGCCCTGTCTTTGGGTTCCAAATCAAGGTCTTCATAAAGGCCTGAGGAAGGCTGCAGTCTCCCTCTCCCCCCTCCACAAGGCCCTGTGATTGGGTTCCCAATCAAGGCCTTCAAAAAAGCCTGAGGAAGGCTGCAGTCTACCTCTCCACAAGGCCCTGTCTTTGGGTTCCAAATCAAGGCCTTCATAAAGGCCTGAGGAAGGCTGCAGTCTCCCTCTCCACAAGGCCCTGTCTTTGGGTTCCCAATCAAGGTCTTCATAAAGGCCTGAGGAAGGCTGCAGTCTCCCTCTCCCCCCTCCACAAGGCCCTGTCTTTGGGTTCCCAAGTGTTCTTTGTTTAATAAGAATAAAATCCTCGGTTTATTCACTGTAACCCGGAGTTTTGCTCCTCGTTGTGTTGCGGCCTTCGAGCCAGTCGTAACATTTTGGGGGCTCGTCCGTAGCCCATGTTGGAGTTGGTGAGTTGCTTATTTGTTTCTCCTTGTTGTACCCTAGTTTGGTTTCAGGTGGGTAGCAGGTTTGTGCTCCTGTTGCTACATGTAGAGTATTTACTTATTTTTGACTTGCCTGGTTTGTTTAGCCTGCGGGGGCTGAGAGACCACCACCACTTTTTTATTTGTGCGGTAACCCTAAGACTAGTGGAGGTCAAGTAAGATAGGAATTGGGTTTTTTGTGTATAGAAAGTGAGGAAACCAGGCAATGTCTAGTCAACAACTTTTTAGTGGTAACGTCAGAGGTTAACAAATAAACTATAATTTCCAAAAGTTGGATATGTACAGTAAAGTTTCCTACTTATACAATAATCATAAAAACATTGAAATGAACTGTACGGTATACAAAACAACTTGGCTGCACCTCATAACCTTTGCACAGTTTCCTCCCGGGCCAAGCAGTGGTAGAAGTATCACTAAGCATGGTGAATCCGTTACTGAAAAGCTTCCACGGCTATATCGCCATGTGTTTCCCATCATTTGCAGGCGATATAAACAAAAGGGAATTGTGGTCATGGAAGCCAGCCTGATCCTCCAGGTTCGGTTGAGCTTTCTGCCTCCTGGCTCGCCCAGAGTCCATGACCACATGTGCAACCAAAGTGACCCGAATCCCAAAAGGTTATGGCTCATCTTGGTTGTGCTCTTTCCCCTTCCTCCCTGGCCTACTCCTCTTACTCTGACTCCTCTTGCTAGCTTGACTTGGCCTGCCTATTTGTTGACTGACAAAACAGCCTTAAACTTCACAAAAACAACTGGTAAAAACTTAAATCTCAAAAGCATTACTTTTAAATCAAACATTTACAATCATCCATGCATCCACAGTTACTTCTTAAATCTTCTTCTAGGAAATGTCTCCAATTGGACAAAGAGAAAACTGAGATCATTGTTTTTGGAGCAAAGAAGGAACGATTAAAAGTCATCGCAGAGCTTCAGTCGGCTACAAAACAACTAATAAAGCTATAAATCTAGGTGTAGTGATGGACTCAGACCTGAGTTTCAACAGTCACATCTCAACAGTTATTAAATCAGCCTACTATCACCTGAAGAACATCTCTAGGATTAAAAGACTAATGTCACAGCAGGATTTAGAAAAGCTTGTCCATGCTTTTATCTTCAGTAGACTCGACTACTCTAATGGTGTTTTCAGGGCTCACAATCCATCAGAAAGCTGCAGCTGATTCAGAACGCCGCTGCCTGTGTCCTCACAAACACTAAAAGAGTGGATCACATCAGTCCAGTACTGAAGTCTTTACACTGGCTTCCATTCTGCCAAATAATTGATTTTAAAGTAGCCTCCTATTGCTGGTTTTTAAAGCACCAAATGGTTTAAGACCAAATTACACTGAACAAAAATATACACGCAACACTTTTTGCTCCCATTTTTCATGAGATGAACTCAAAGATCTAAAACATTTTCTATATACACAAAATAACCATTTCTCTCAAATATTGTTCACAAATCTGAAAAGATCTGTGATAGTGAGCACTTCTCCTTTGCCGAGATAATCCATCCCACCTCACAGGTGTGGCATATCAAGATGCTGATTAGACAGCATGATTATTGCACAGGTGTGCCTTAGGCTGGCCACAATAAAAGGCCACTCTGAAATGTTCAGTTTTATCACACAGCACAATGCCACAGATGTCGCAAGTTTTGAGGGAGCGTGCAATTGGCATGCTGACAGCAGGAATGTCCACCAGAGCTGTTGCCCGTGAATTGAATGTTCATTTCTCTACCATAAGCCGTCTCCAAAGGCGTTTCAGAGAATTTGGCAGTACATCCAACCGGCCTCACAACCGCAGACCACGTGTAACCACACCAGCCCAGGACCTCCACATCCAGCATGTTCACCTCCAAGATCGTCTGAGACCAGCCACTCGGACAGCTGCTGCAACAATCGGTTTGCATAACCTATTTATCCATGTATTTTATACCGGTTGTGTTGATTTTTTTGTTTTCTCTTGTCTTTATTTTTCTTAACTCTCTGTCAAAGCGTCTTTGAGTTTCATGAAAAGCGCTATAAAAGTCCCATGTATTATTATTATTATTATATTATCTTCGCTTTTTAAATGCCTGTTTTTAAATGCCTTTTTATAATGTGCTTCCACTGTATTTGTTCTTAAATGTCTTTTATTTCATTTTGTAAAGCACCTTGGGTTGTCGTGTGCTGAAAGGTGCTGTATAAATAAACTTGCCTTGCCTTCTTGGGCATTATCAGAATTGTTCTGTTTATTTTGGATCCTTACTGCCACCTGTTGGAATCAATGAAACCATTGGCTGGGTGACGCCTGTTTGACATTTATTAACAAAATGGGGGCCCACTCATGATAAGCAATATTCTCCATAGCATTACCAAGAGTCCGAAACTGTAACCCATGAGGAAAACATTGATTGTCTTTAAGCGTAAATCGACTGGTACGTATAAATATTAAACGTTTAGATTTATACACCCTCCTTGAGTTTTCTTCCAAACCCTGTCTGCATAATGCTGAGTTCTCTGCCTACAAAGTGTGTCAATGGATTATCTTGACTGTGTCAGAATGTGACAGAAATCTTTAAGTATCACCAATACATAATAATATAAATTATTTTAGATTTCAAATATTTAGTATGGGAATTGCAGTTTTACAAAAATCCAAAGCAAGATGGTGGAGGATATTGTCACAATGCTGAGAGACATCAGGCAGATCTTGCTGCCTTTTTTTTATTCACATCATGACGTAGGGCGCATACTGATATACGAGGAACAGAGAAACGTATCACACCTTGATTATTGTAAATGACTGCAATGTATTCACACCAGAGCAATGTCAGTCCGTCATAAAACACTGATGCAGCTTTTTCTCACAGCTGTAAAAAACGGTTCTATTTTTCTGTTTGGTTTCAACATTTCTAGGAAATAATCTTTAATAGGGACGGCAGACTTTTGCAGATTTCCACTTCCTTTTAAAAAAATAAGACATCTCATTGGATGTGTTGTTTCTTCTGTGGTTCGGAAAGAGACACAGTATCCTTCCCGACCTGTCAGTTATTCATAGTATGTTTTTTAAGGTCATCTCTGTGTCAAAGTGAACATTACATCTGGAACATCACCATTACACATTTTATTATACCAATAGAAATACGCTATCCCCTCGTTTAACCAAACAGACGTTTAGCTTTATCGCCCGTCACTCCCATCCCCCATTTTCTTTTCCCCCTGAAAATTATATTTGGTTCAAGTAAAATATTCATGTCTCAGTCATAGCCCTGGAACCATGAATCATACATCTGAGAAACTGGGGGAGCTAGCGAGGAAAAGCAAACAGAAGATAAAGGAAGGGAATCCAAATGTAACGACGAGTCAGAAAGGGAAGGAAAGAGAATATATCGTAGGTCATATAGTGGGAGACAGAGGTGTCAAGGACAGTGTTGGATGGAGGAATGAGGAAAGGAATGAAGGTTACAGGCAGAAGAAGGAAGAGGAGAATGTCACACTGGTAAAAATAGAGGAGAGAAGGAGGAGGGGACTGTGTTTTGAATGAATAGTTGCACAAAGGCTGTGATGTGAACGGATCTGACGTAAACAGAAAGAAGTAAATAAGGTCAATTTTTGTCCTAGTTGAATTTCTGACTTTCATAAAACTTTAAGAAAAGAGAAGAGACAATTACAGATTTTATTTACCCCACACAACACCAAGAACAGCAAAAGGTCACAGGTTATATTTGGCTTATTTTTAATACAAGTTTTGTCAAATCATCAAATCTAATTAAATGATCAAAAGTCGAGCAGAAATCACCCGCTCAGAATGATGTTGGAGTGAGATTTCAAAGTCTAAAATGACCTTTAATTCTAGCCTTTCCATGAGACCAGTCATTGTATTGTTTAATTGAGCTGCCCATACTCACACTCAGTAAGCCTTTTTTAGTCATGTATTCTGTACCGGCTGTGTTTATTTATTTTATTATCTTTGCTTTTTATGCCTGTTTTTAAATGCCTTATAATGTATTTATGCTGTATTTGTTCTTACATGTCTTTTGCTTTGAATCTGTAAAGCACTTTGAATCGCCACGTGCTGAAAAGTGCTATATAAATACAATTGCCTTGCCTTGCCTTAAAGAAAAAAGCAGAACACTATCCCACAATTATGGAGTTAAAAGAGCACTGGAACACAAGGATGCTGGAGTACAGTTTGATGTTTGCAAAGTAAAGGTTTATTGAAAGGCTCAGCCAAGAAGAAACAGACAAGGTCGGTACAGGACAAAGTTAAAGGGTCCACGTTGCAAAGCCCATTTATTCTGAAGAACAACCATTGTCTTCTTCCTGTCCCCATTCATCTTAAACATTGCAGGAAATAAACTTGTTTGTCTACAGATGAGTCCTTTCACTGGCTCTACAGATCCTAGTGAAAACACCAGTATTGTCAATGTCTTTCTATCTCCTCGACCTTGCATACAAGAAAGCACTACCAGTCAGTTTAGACAGACAGCTCAGCATGTGTATGTGAATATAATTAGGAGAGATATGCTTAACAAGTAAGAAGTTTGAATATTGTTTTAATATAGGCAGCCCCTAGGAAGTTGTAAAGTAAATGTTTGTTGTGGTCAAACGGTGGTACTGCACTCCCGTGTCAATCCATGATGTAATTTGGGCCCAAATATACTCTTTCCCATTGACTTACATTGGGAACGAGACATCTGTAAATCAGTTTAATTATTTTCTTAATGACATTCAAGGTTTTTTCCCTCCATTCATTTGAATGAGCCGAGACTGAATCAGGGCTATTTTGGCTTCATGCGCCACTGAGCTGCTTTCATAGGAATGAACAAGGTCCCGCCTCTAACGCTTAATCCACCTCTTTTTATTCCACCGTGATACTAATAGATATAACTCACACTTGCTTAACACCAAGAATATGCCAATTGTGTTAAGTCACAAGTGCCACTGACGTTTTAATTAAAAAGCAGGAATGAAGAGTTAAAGAATCTGAAAGAAGGAAACGGTGTGTTTCCCACAATAACATTATTCATCTAATTGAACATGAAAGGATGCCATGTGGCAAAGAGGCTCTTGTCACTCCTGCTTGTAGCCGCTTCACACGTGTGCTCTTACTGTGGAAAAGAAAGAGAGGACAAGACAGGAGGAAGTGTAGGAGAGAGAAACATTTCTTACATTTGTCATTAAGCAAACACAAGCGTACGAACAGATGGACAGAGTCTTTAGGCTGATGCTGTATTTGATTATCCGGAGTGCCAGCGTTTAAAATTCTCCCGAAAAAATGTGTCGATGATAAAAAATTCAGCACAAGAGCAAAGTGTTGGCTAAGTGACACGGAGGCTGCGTTCCAGTAGGAGCAAGTATCCCTCAAGTGATACAAAAGACCTGCGTAAGCTCTTCTGAGAGAGAGGGGGAGAGAGAAAGGGGGGAGGAAGCTGGAGAGAGAAGGCCAGGTGAAATAGGGACGCACGCTCATCTCCCACTGAACCTTATGAGGGTTGATTATTTCCAACCACACACACACACACACACACACACACACACACGGCCCTGCAGTGTGTGTATCTTTGCCTCTCTCTCTTCTTCTGTGGTGTTATCACTGCTGACATGCTGTAGCTACAGGCTATGTGCTTACCCTGTCTTCTTTCCAGCTCTTATCAAACACATCTGTCCCGAGAGCGAGGTTAAAGGCAAAGCGTCATCGGATAGAAGATTGTTTCACATCCTCAGTGTTTTCGGGGAATATGTATAGCAGCCTGCCTTCCTTAGTTTTGCCTTCGGCTGGCACTGCATGTTGTATAGGATAAACAGTGTGTAATACCCTGTTTGCATTAGTCTAAGTGGCTATTCCTAGCTGTGTACACTTGTAAATAAAGGAAATGTCTTAAGGCTACTCTGTGTTTAGGACTTTTAAATTGTCACGGTTGACGAGATTTTGCCTCATTTGGTTTGAGTTAAATTACATTTCATAATGGGCTGGACAAAATGATGATTAATGGATTTATGTCACGTGCACACATTTGGCTCCCTTACATATGCAAGCCTTTTTCTTGTAGCCAATTTAATGTCCTGAGTATTACAATCAAAAGGGGTTTTTAATTCAGTAGATCGTAAAAAAACACCACAAAAAGGTGTTGGTCTTCCTACAGAGAGAACGCTTTACTTACATTTCTCCCAGTTTGATTTCTGCATTTTATAGAAATGATCCCTATTTTCACCTAGGCCTTTGTGTGTGATCACAAAGAGGCTGTTCGAGACAGCAACCTGATATATTACTAATTTAGCTGAAGCTTGATCGCGGAGGATTGACAAATAAAAAGACCTCGACACATCTGCAGCCACATTCAATTCTGAAGCCCATTCATGTTAGCACTGGACCTGTTGTAAGCTTGTTTATCTAATGAGTCATTTCGATCTAATTTCTGTCCAAACTATCTTAGTCTTTCACTTTACTTCCAAGGCTTTGCATGGTTTACTAGCATGGGGTCATACGGTTCTTCATATATGTCATGTGACTATATCTTGGGGAGATATGTATGAAGTTTAATGATTAAATATATACTTAACTTTTGAGGAAAAAGCATTTTATACAGTTTTAACAGTAATGCCTTATCATGCAGTATAGATGGTCTCCATGCTGCTTACGCTGCTGGAAACTTTTCTTCTCAGTTGTAATGACAAACGAGAAGAAGTTGGCAGGACGGTCCCAGCTGAGAGAGACACTCCTCCTGTAATTACCCCGGTCCCATCCTTCAACCATTTGCTCTCACACAGAGGAGCACAGGGGCCCTTTCCCCCCCTGCACGTCTGAGAGTCTTCACCAGAGAGAGCACTTATGCTAACAGAGGATTGGAGGGAAGGATGTGCTAAAGTGGAACAGAATCCAGCGGAGAGGCTTCATGAAAGGAAGTCCCAGGTGGTTCTGTAGCTCAGTCAGACGAACAGTTTCTCAGCAGACCCTGGATATCGTACTTTTTAGAACTAAAACGAGACAAGCTGCACCAAACCGAGGCTTTTTATCCCATCTTCCATTTTGTACATGTTATTTTGGATGCTTTGGAGGTGATTATGAGTTATTACCACCCAAAAACGTATGCTCCTAGAGGGTATGTCAAAGGTAATCATCACATTTGGGGAAATCTTTAACCAAACATAACAATTAGCTAGGATGAAGCGCGTTAGAATAAGTAATACACATCTCATTTATTTATTTTTAGATGCAGGATGAATGCTGTTTGACAGGATTTTTAATTTAAAAACAGATATAGCAGCACATTATAGAGAATAAGCCTCTTTAATGCAGCGTAGAGTCATGGCTCAGTAAAATGGAAGACAACATGTTTTAGAAGGATTTAGCTTCTGGCATACCTCTGTGAATTTCCCGGGTCTAATTCCGTTCTGCTCCTCCAATCTATATGAACAGCTGAAGTATGGACATTTGACCTCCGCCTGATCACATCTTTCCAAACCTAAATGAATTATAGATGCTGAAATTCCACATTGACGTAGTAACTGGCAGATGGGACAGGGGGTCCTGGGTCATAAAGCTGTAATGAGGTAGATGTTTTAGACCTTTATATCACACCAGTTTCTGCTCACAGGCTGAACGTAGGAGTGTTACATATTCTGAAATATGGTGGTGCATATCATCACTGTGATGAAACCTCAGTTGCATAACTGCTTAGGAAAATGAAAGGGGCCTAATTCTGCTCTTTAGGTTTTCCATTTCCTGTAGTGTTTTATAGGTTTGTGTGCATGTAAATGGTCTGCAAAGGCAAAAGTCCCGAAGTTCCTACCAGAGGGAGTTTCTCCAAACTGCTTTAAAGGTCCCCTATACTGTTTTTCATCAATATGTTACAGGTCTCAGATATATACAAAACATGTCCTGAAGTGTTTGGCTCCAAACACCAAACAGATCGTTGCAGCATTACCCATAATCCCCTCTGTTTCAGCCCTGTTTCCAAAGTGTTGATTCTCTGTCTGTGACTTTAGATGAAAATAAGGAGCCCCTCCCCACGCCCCTCTGAGAGACATTTGGTTACAAAGAACACAATGGTGCTCTAGGAGGAGATTCAGGTGATAAGGGGGGGGGGGGGTTACCTTGGTTGCTGATTGGCTAATGGTTACACAAGCCACAAAATCGTCATGACATCATAAAGTGGCCAAAATCTGATCAGCTCATTTTCAGACAGGTTTTTATAGAAATGGATCAAAAAGAGAGAGAATCTTTGTTCCTGAAACTTCCAGAATCTCTTTCCACAGAGGGGACACATGTTGATGTAGAAGAGACATGAAGAAGAGGGGACACATGTTGATGTAGAAGAGACATGAAGAAGAGGGGACACATGTTGATGTAGAAGAGACATGAAGAAGAGGGGACACATGTTGATGTAGAAGAGACATGAAGAAGAGGGGACACATGTTGATGTAGAAGAGACATGAAGAAGAGGGGACACATGTTGATGTAGAAGACACATGAAGAAGAGGGGACACATGTTGATGTAGAAGAGACATGAAAAGTGGATTTTGCACAATAGGTGACCTTTAAAACGTCTCCATTAGACTCCTTTGTTACTCCCGTAGCATAATGACATCACTATGTAACACTGGTGCTTCAATTGGCTAGCGCTCCAACACATTGTAAGTGGCAGGACATCTCTAAGCGGTTGACCAATCACAACAGAGCCTTCCAGCTAACCAATCCGAGCAGACTGGACTCTGGTTTCAGACAGAGGGTGAAAAGAGGTGCTGCAGCACAGGCAGGATGAGAGAAATAAAGAGCTTTCTGAACATTAAAGCATGTAAACATGTTTCAGTAGAGACACAAAATACAAATATCAACCTGAACATTAGCATAAGATGGCCTCTTTTATACTAAAGTATTATACTTAAGTTAAAGTAACAACACTGACTTGTTAAAATACTCTGTCACAAGTCCTACATTACAAAATAATGGCCCATTGAGAGATTACATTTCTGGATTATAATGTTCTATGCATGAATGTCAAGTGGAGCTAATTTTAATAACTTATTATATACTGCTGCGAGATATTTAAACGTATAATTATTTGTCAAAATGTATGTATCGATTTATATTTTGTATTAGCTAATACTCTGAATCGGTTAGGTATTTTAGACTCTCAGTAGGAAGTGGGACAAAGGACAATACTTGCTTTTCAAATGTATGGAGTAAACGTTTAAAAGGTAAATACGAGTATAAGACTAAGTTCAGAGTAAATGAAATTCACTGAATTCCATCACTGGACATTATACTGTATATATTTTATATATTATTCATATTTCAGCACTTACCCCTCTCACAAAAGTTATTTATACAGATGCTTTTCTCTGCCTTTTATCTTCCTTTTCCAATATCTCTTGCATGTCTGTAGGGTTAGTTTTGAGAGGAGACAGTGAAGATAACTTCCACAAATATTAGAGTGGAGATGGGAAAAGTTAAGGACACTCCCCAGAGCTGAAGTAGCAATGTTTGCCCCAAAACTGGAGAAAAAAACCTACAGTCCAGGGCAATGGATGTTCTCTTATATTATTATCCTTTCTTTACCATGTTGTCTTTTCCTTTTCTTTGACTGTGCCTTTTCTCTTCCAGCACTTTCATTTTAAAGCTCCCCCCCCCTTGCTCTCCACTCAACATGCCTTTTTAGATGCAAGAATAGTGTTTTCAAAACGTCCATTTAATTTGTAGGTTTAAAAGGATAATAATACAAGGGGTTTTATGAGTTTGCGCCAACTGCCCTTAAGGCTTTTCCTCCTAATGTACAATTGGAGATCGAGTGAAAGATGATAAGAAAGTAATAGCAGCAGCAGATTAAAGGAATCGTTGTACTCCCCTCAGAAGAAGCAAAATACTCTCCTTCATTCCTTTGAAAAACAACTTCCAAGTGGCGGCAAGATTGGTTTCATTTTATTTTCATCATACTCTAGTATGTTCCAACTCAGTACTACTATACATTAAAGGCAAAAAGAAAGAACAATAGACTTAAATTCAATAAAAAAGACCAACTCAATCTTCACTGACCCTGCTACCCTTACCCTGAATTTGTGTTATTTTCATTTGACTGTGTTTGGGATGTTTCAGTGCCCTCTTGCTCTGCCTCGGACTCCAGCTGTAACTAACCTCTGCTCTGCTCTGGCTGATAGCAGTTTACTCTCATTCATTCTTTTGAAAAACAACTTCCAAGTGGCGGGAAGCTTGGTACTGTTTAATTTTATTTTCATCATATAGTCTAGTCAAATGGTTCCAATTCAGTACTGCTATAAGTTAAAGGCAATATGAGTGGGATATTCTTAAAGAACAATGTATTGAGTACAATACAAAAAAGACCCACTCAATCATCACTTATTACCAACAAGAAGTGTGTGGCGACGTCTGTCTCTTCACTGACCCTGCTTACCCTGAATTTGTTTTAATGTACCTTCATTTGACTGTTTGGGATGATTTGGGATGTTTCAGTGCCCTCTTGCTCTGCCTCGGACTCCAGCTGTAACTAACCTCTGTCATGCTCTGGCTGAAAAGAAAAAGCTTGGGAAGCCCCTGTAAAATGTCTGTCTGGACACAAATGCTATAGCTATTAGCTAGCTAGACTCAAGATGGCTAAACTCGCTGGCTAGTGTAGTCTACCACAGGGGAAATTCAACTTTGAGTGTTGTTTATACGGAAAGTCACGAGGCATTGTGCCTTTACAATAACGTTTTTAATAAAGGACATTAGTGTCCAAGCCAATGGACAATTCCTCAATAGCATGTTAGCTAAAAAACATTGCTGCAGTGCAGTGCACACATACACAAACCCTGTCAATTCTAAGTAGTATCAGTAAAGACCCTGGATAGGCTCCAATACGTCCAGAACTCTGCCGCCAGGCTTCTCACCCACACCAAGCCATGGCACCATATCACCCCCACCCTCATCCACCTACACTGGCTGCCGGTCAAGTCCCGGATTCAATACAAAACACTCATCCTCACGTACAAGTCCCTCCATTCCCTCGCCCCCCCAGTACTTATCGGACCTCCTCCTTCCCTACACCCCTTCTCGGAGTCTGCGGTCCTCAGACACGGGCCTGCTCTCCATCCCCCGCTCTCGCCTCCGAACTGTTGCTGACAGGGCATTCAGTGTTGCTGGCCCCACCCTCTGGAATGCACTTCCTGCCGAGATCCGTAATGCTGCCTCCCTGGACATCTTCAAATCATCACTAAAAACACACCTGTTCACCCTGGCCTTCGGGCCCTAGCCCTTTTCTGGTCCCCTGGCTTCCTTTATTTATTTTTGGTTTGCCCGTTGATTGTCTGTTTGTTTTGTTTGTCCACCATGTACAGCGACCTTGGGTCCCTTGAAAGGCGCTATATAAATATCATTTATTATTATTATTATTATTATTAAAGCGTAGAACATACATTCATATTGTTGCCCATCTTCTCATTGTTTCGTCCATAAAGGGTGATACATCTTACTACTTATAGTTTCACACATTTGTAAGTTTAATTACAGGTAAAAATCAATGTCTGCTTCCTGATCTTTCTTTGTCAGGGTTGTGTTTACTTTGGGGTCAGCCAAATATGACACCTATAAGACAAGTACTTTATCCTCTCTTGCATTTGTTCAATGTCACAATTGTACAAAGCTTAGGCAATACTGAATGTCATTATGGTCATGCTAATAAAGCTATTTGAATTGAATTGAAATGTAACACACCAGTCCAACTCAATTATAGAAATTCATGACGGATAAACAAGCTGGAAGTGAAGGAGGAAATCTACAAATGGTAGAAAGAAGTGTGTGTGATGTAATGACGGGTGTTTGCTCGGTAACAAGACACAACGAGGAGGACACAGCTGCGATGATAACGTTTTTATCCATCACTCACACACTGACACACACAACAAACAGAAATCCTCACACACTTTCACTTCCTGACACTTTCCCCTCGCACATAACATACTCGGTCATTTATTCTGTCTCTCCCTTTGCGTTTTTTTTACATTTCCCATAGAGGGGAAAGTGTGGGACGCTCGGGGATCAGACGTGTCCACCGAGGTAACAACGCCAATCTGTAAAGGAACTCTTCACTTCACTTGCAGGATTTGCAATACCTGCTTAAAGCCTATTTCCTCACTTGTGTGTGACTCTTCATCAGAGGTGGGAAGTAGTGGAGTACAAATACTTTGTTACTGTACTTAAAGGTGGGGTAGGTCATTTTGGAGAAACCAGCTCGAGTTTGTTATGTACTTATTCTCAAAGCATTTAATATATTCATTGCTATCGGGATGTTAAGAGCATTCCATGGAATATAACAAGTGTTTCTGAAATAAATGACATACCCCATCTTTAAGTACATGTTTCTGGTATCAGTACTTCACGCCACTACTTATTTTTCTGACGACTTTTTACTTTTACTTCTTACATTTTCCAAACAGGCTTTAGTTTGAATGTGTGTTTGGTGGCGTGATCATTATTCTTTAGAGTCATTGTGTGCCTATTGATTTGAACACGATCCGTGTATCCATCATTTCCTGGTCTTCTCTAAAGAAGAGGGACCAATGGAAACGTTGTCATGTTGCCGTTGTTCAGCATGGAAACATTCATTAGCTAACGATGACATTATTGTTCTATTAATATAAAGGGAGGTCAGGTACTCTTTAAAACAGCTGCTAGTTATGGGTACTTTTTACTGAAGTACATTTCAAAGCCTCTTTACTTCTACTTCAGTAAAGGATGTGTACTTTTGCCATCTCTGCTCTTCATTGCGGTTTTAAAGGTGAAACATCTGATTCTGCTCCATTTGAATTCAACTGTAAAGACGGCAACGCGGTAAATTGGGTAGGTGGTTCAGATTCATCCAAGTTTACATTATGATCCCCATTTATTCTACATTACCCACTCTTAAAAGCTGCTGATGTCCTTTCATCGCTCTTCAGGCGCCCTTTAATCATTTTCAAAAGCTGCACTCAAAGGAAGAAGAGGCAAAGTAAGAGATGCTTCGTGAAAATCATTTTACTATCACGACTTGTTTTGCTCTAGCTTCCTATCCTTTTCTCCCTCCATGTGTCAGATGATATTCATGTACCTGATCTGTTTAAGAGAGTGGGCAACGGTGGAGACTAAAGCACTGAGACACATCCTGCAGGAAGATACACACATCTAGCTTGCAAAAAACCTCACATACACACACATGCACGTTTGTGTCCACATTCAAGAGTTCTGGAGATATTATGTGAGGCGTAACTGGTTCATCCTCCTCATGTTAGAATGAGTCTTCCAAAATAGGTTTTAGAAATTGAATAAAAGAAAATAAACGTTGTTTCGTATTCAAATCATGACTTCATACATTTTGGAAACAAGTCAGTGTCTTTGGCGTGGGTTTTATGAATTTTGGCGAAATAACAGTTGCTTGATGATAAGGGATATCTTGTTGATGCCCAAAGCAAATTTGTATATTTACTTCCTCCTTTCACATTGAGGTCAGGGGTCAGAGTCAGTTACACAACACTGCCTGTGGACGTGAGAGAGATTCTGTGTTTTGATGAGGGCCAAGTTGAGGGGATGGTGGTTTTTAGACCAAATCTACTTGTTAATTTAATTAGTGGATTTATTCAATTCATTTGAAGCATGGGCACACAGGCACACGTGCCAAAACACAGACACATCTGCAGCAAGAATGGTGATAGAACAACTGTGACACACTTGCAAGAAACATAGCGAGAAAATTATACAATGGCGTTATCATCGCTTGGTCACACACACACACACACACACACACACACACACACACACACACACACACACACACACACACACACACACACACACACACACACACACACACACACACACACACACACACACACACACACACACACACATCCAGAGGCATGCTTGAAGATACAGACAAATCCACATCCAGGGGTGCCATCACGGTGAGGCAGTGTGATGGTGTTATATAACGGGACCGACCAAGCACGGCTAAGCATTTTTATCTGGGCTAACAACAACTCTACATGGAGTATGCAGACGTGTGTGTGTGTGTGTGTGTGTGTGTGTGTGTGTGTGTGTGTGTGTGTGTGTGTGTGTGTGTGTGTGTGTGTGTCTGTCTGTGTGTGTATGAGGAGACAAGGAAAGAGGGATGTTATGAAATCATCTACAAGGGACATAGACAAGATGTGTGGGTAACAAAGGAGGAGTAGTGAACAGACTGACAGCAACACAGACTTGCTAAAAGACTCCTGAAGACTTAGTTAAGTGCGAGCAGAGTGCATATTTACTTGATACGTTTGAGGTGGTACCTTGTTTCTACCATTTCCCATCACAAGGAAGGGCAAATTTGTATAGCGCACAACTTGGAATTCATCAAAAGATTCATCAAAAACGATTTTGGTTCAACTGTCAAACTGCTGGAGGTTACCTTCACTTGAATGCTTCTGATTGAGTGTATTGTGTGTGAACAGTAGGTAGTGCTCTGCGTTGTATTATATGACGGTGCCAAAGACAGATGTAAATTGTATGCTAATGTACCTGAAAAAAGGGTAATGTGAACATGATAGGGATTGATAAGGCTCACTTATAAGTGCAAACGCCGAATAACCTGTGTCTCTCTTGATTTCCCAAATTAGGATCAATAAAGTTCTATCTTATCTTATCTGTAAATAGTAAGTGATTTTGGCCTTTTTTTTGAAGAGAGGAATATTTTTGATAATTCTGAATTCATGACTTTATTTCTAAAGTTAAGTTTATCTGTTCCACAGCTTCTGCCATGTTTCTACAGATACCTAGAACAGACAATCCAAGGCTTTCATATCCATAAATGTGACAACGTGGAAAGTAAAACAATGCAATATTGGATTATTTATGTTAGGGCGTGCCAAACGAAAAAAAACAATACCTATTTTTAAACCCTTTCTAGAAACGCATTTTTATCAAAATGTTTTTATTTGTCTTTTAATTTCATTTAAAATGTTGTTTCATTTTATTGCAAGTCTTTTTTATAATCTTATTCAATGTGGTTTCATTTGTTTGCATTGATGCATGTATTAATATATGATTTTAAGGGAATTATTCTGGATTTGTCATGTCCTTTGAGAGTCTTTACAAATGTGTCCACGTTTTCCAGATGTTACACGCAAGAATGTCCTGAACATGAAACATAGATTAGATAGATTCAACTTATTGTCATTACGTAGTACAGGTACTATGTAACAAAACGGTTTCTCTGCATTTGACCCATCCTAGTGTTAGGAGCAGTGGGCTGCCATTATGTACGGCGCCCGGGGAGCAGTGTGGGGAACGGTGCCTTGCTCAGGGACACCTCGGTAGCACTTAGTAGACATAGACATGTATAAGTGGTCAAGAACAGAAACATATCTAAGAAATAATATAGCACCTGCCTACGTGCTTACTGATTCCTTTCCAAGCACATATCTTTGGCACAGATTCACATTTGTGTTAGCTTGTCAGAATATTAGTCGTGTCATTTCTACTTGACATTCTTTGCCATCAGTGGGCTGAGAAATGGTGAGAATAAATGTTTCTGTATGCTAACAGGCAGAAAGAAAGAAGACTGGTCGTACTGCATCACTGGAGAGCTGGCTGTGCCCAGATGGCTCATGTTTATCTATACATCACAGAGGTAGGAGAGGACAGCGAGGCACCGAGAGATAAGGACTGAAGTAAAAGGACGGAGGGAAGATGAAAGGAAAGTTGAGTTATGTTGATGGAAGAGTGTGTGTGTGTGTGTGTGTGTGTGTGTGTGTGTGTGTGTGTGTGTGTGTGTGTGTCGTGTTAGCCAGCAGGCAAAATATCTGAATGGCTGTGTCCCAGATACCCAAATAAGTCTCCTCACATAATTCTACTTCGCATTTGCTTAAGTCAGCAGGGATGACACACACACACACACCCACACAACCTTGTGCACATGACTACCTGTAAGCTCCATCATCTGCCACTCTCATCCTGCCTGGTTCATCTGCCTATGTATCACTGGCTACCATGTGGTTAGGTGAGATTGAGTGCCACAGTCAAACCATCTCAAACACACACACACCCACCCACCCACACACACATGCACACACACACACACGCGCGCACACACACACACACACGGATTCTAACATCGATCTCAATCCGTCCACACATTATGAAGTGAAATATCATAATTATATATATTTGTTTGGTGTGTGTGTGTGTATGTGTGTGTGTGTGTGTGTGTGTGTGTGTGTGTGTGTGTGTGTGTGTGGCATGTGGCATCCTGTCAAGACAGACTGATCCACAGCAGGCGCTCTTTGATTGTGTCATTTAGGCGCTGTGATTCTCCAAGTACAAGCATTTTACAGCAACACAGACACACACACACACTCAGCTAATTAACACCTCAGTCTCCCTGTGGTATACCGCAATCAAGCTAGATATATCATATCATATCAAGCTATTTTATCAAACATGAGTGCTCAGATAGCTGCACACCTGCCCTGCGCCCATACACACACGCACACATACAGATGCACACAGTTTTAATGATCTGAATGAGCTACAAGTTTAGCAACAAGTAATTAGGCTGTTAGTGATTAGCCTGATGCGCAATTAGCCTCTAGCTCCAGCGTGCTCGTTTATCAGCATTTGCAAGGGCAATGTGACGGGATGGGAACCATAAGGTACTGTAAGCATAGTTATAAGGCAATTCACATGTTACCACCTGCTTCTTGGTGCAGCTTCCCGCAGAGTCAATCGAATACAAAGGTGAACGATGTGCTAGGCAAACGGATTCAAGGAACCATCATGTGAGTTTCAATTTCAACAAAGAGCTTACGTCCTGATGTCATGTCTAAGCTAGTGTATGTGCTTCTAGCTAATGTGAGGCTTTATTCACACTAAATCAGGTGTTGCAATCCTCCCGTTCATGCCAATGTTTGGATAGTGTGTTTAAGGTGTAGCAACGGGGACGGCAGGGGATGCTAAAAAATAACTCTCACCGCTGTCTGTACTGTACTGTACCCAATATACAAGCTGTTAATAAATCAATCAATCAATGTCTACTGAATTCAGTCTTCTCTGCTGTAATTGGTGAACTCGCCCCAACCCCCAAACAGAGTTATCTTTAAGTTACATTTAACTGCCATGGTGGTGGGCTCATTGAAAACAGCTAGGCTATAGCTATGATGCTAAGAAATATAAAATATATATTTTCAAAGAAATACTGCCCTTTGCAAAACATACAGAGTGAATGCCATTTGCTGTTTATATATTCAAGGCTATTTGGTACCACTTTACAACAAGACTACCCGTATAAAGGGTTTACGAATAGTTTGTAATTAATGTATTAATTAGGTTGTGAACACTTTATACATCCTTAATAAGCTTTCATAAGACATGAGATAAACAGGGCAACTGTGACCGGTTGCTTGCCAAATAGTGAGCCCACATTTATCTGTACTGCTAAGCCTTATTGTAAATGGAACTCATTCATACATGGGAATGTGTTTTACACTTTACAATAAGGCTCCCTTTTGGCAGCTATTAATGTTACTAACTCATAAATAAATGGTCATAAAGAGATGCCAAGAAACATCAAGATGGATGGGGGGAGAATCAACTTGGTGAACAACAGATACCAAGGATGTTGGCTGATGAAGAAGACAAAGTAAGCTACAGTAGCCAATGTAAGGCTTAGTCATCTTGCCAAATAGTGAGCCTGTGTTGATGAATGAAAACTGCTAGAACTGGTTTATAAATGGTTCTTATGCTGCGTTCACACCGGACGCGATGCGATGTTTGGGGGCGGCACGATTACATGTAAAGTCAATGCAGAGACGCGGACAGACGCGAATTCACTCCGGCGGCGAGCATGAAGCGGTGGACGCGGCGCGAATCACGCGATTGAGGCGATTGAAGGGTGCCGCGTCAAACGTGAGAGTTCAATTTTTTCAACTCGAGCGTCAAATTCACCGTGTTTTACGTGAACCTCATCATGACACAAGAGAGGACGGCAGGACTATAATTTCCCGTGTTCAGTGAATGCAACTGAGGCAAGACACCAGACCAGGCATCCTCAAAGTCCGGACTTTGGTCCGGATCCGGACCGAACCACAACTGTCTCTGGACTCTGAGCAAATTATACTTTTCATATGTATTATCTGTGTTATCTGCGAGACATCGCCACAACGCAACGAGTCAAAAATGATCCGCTATGTCCATAGACTGCAAACAGCGCTCTGCATGTCCGACTGTTCCACTGTCTGTGTGTGTCTGTCAACGCATTGGTCCAATCACATTCAGCATCCCGTCAGCGTTTTCCCCCCCAAACAATCTGCGAATCAGAGGCACAGTAGGGCGGGTCTTCACGGAATGCGGGTGGGAAAAATGTGTGTCTCGTCTCTTTCAACCTGTCTGAGTCAGAGCGAGAGTTTAAAAAAAAATATTCAGAGCGAGAGTTAACAGCTCATCTAGTTCCTTCTGTACTGTAGCTAGTAGCCTAGTTTCACCTACCGGGGTGGCAACTGAGACCCTAAAAATAGGCCTTGCCACCCCAGCTGCCACCCCAGTTGGCAGCTTTGTTTTGAAAGAAAAGTTGTGGCTCATCGGACATTTATGAGAGAAAGTCTCTAATGTCCGAGTGCAAGTGAATGCAGCACAAGATGCACGTCATGTAACCCCTCCCCCGGTCCTGGCGCGAGCGTGGACATATGATTGGCGGCGATTTCATTTTTAACTGGACGGCGCAAAACGAGAAGCATTCGGACCCAAGCACTGAAGGAATGAGGTATTTGTGGTCTGACAGAGAAGAGACTGTCAGTTTGACTGTACTCAGCATTGAATCAAAACGCACTGAAGCTGTTAATCTTAATAAGTTTGTGAGGCGTTTTGATGAACAAAATGGTAATCGCCGCATTCAGCTGTAATAGACATGTCACCTTGATGCTCTGCTCACGGATGAGCATACACAACTATTAAGATGATGACCTTACGTGTGTAAATATATTGTTTTCTTTGAGGGGGTCTGCCCCCAAAAAACAGTTTTAATTCCTGAGAAAGTCAAATAAGACGGTGTTTAAAACTACACTGCCCAGCCAAAAAAAAGTAACCACTTTGATTGAACTAGGCCAGTAGGTAAGGACCTTCCACTGGATAATAACTGAGTATAAAAGAATGCATGACTGAAGTGATGGAGACCATGTTGAAGGCAAACAAAAAGAGGAAATAACAAATCAGGTCAAATCAAGCAAATCCACCTCTCAGATTCCACAGCAACCAGAAGAACATAAACACTGGCTGGTGATTTGATTCATCAGCTTTGTGATGGAATAAAAAATGCACAGTGCATTTCCTTAGCTGTGGATGAGTCCACTGACACCACTGACAATGCTCAGTTGCTGGTGTTTGTGAGTTTTTATGATGAGGCAAAGGGGGAGTTTGTTGAAGATGTGTTGGGCCTGACGAACCTCAGTGGACACTAAAGGGGGAATACATTTATAAATCAATAATGGGAATGCTGAATGAAAGAGGGTGCAGCTGCCTTTATTCATAACTGTGCAGCTCTGCGACTCTGAGGGGTCAAGCACAGAAACAATAACAATGAAAACTGCTGCATACAGATTATTTTTGTTTTTGCAACCTCGTGTTAAGAATCTTGTTGCAATTGTTTAAAAGTTTAAATGACCGTAATAAACGGACCTTTGTCTTATTGAAACATTTCTTTTGGACCTTTAAGATTTGTATTTGAGTACCCCTGCACCAGACCAATCAGACAGTTGCATGGAAATAAACGTGTGCTTGTGTCATTCAAGCTCGGCTCTGTGTGTGTGTGGAAATCAGTAGCGTGGCGTGGGGAAAAATGTAGGGGAAGCCCATTTTTTGGGTCGGGGGGGTGGTCAATAACGTAACCAGATGAGTGATTACAGCGCCCGGTATCATTTGACACACATTTGTATCACACAGATGCAGGACTTGCACACGCCTGTTATCTAACCGACAGGTCCGCACGCACTCTCCAGCTGAAACTCTCTCCTTATTAATTTAAGCATTTTACTTATTAATGTATGCAGACAATCACACAATCTATGTGATTTTTGGATTTACCGTGCCTCTCAATTGCCCGTGGCAGGTTGGCAAGGTCGATGAATCCTGAAGTTGCCCAAGGATTGTTCAGGGAGCACGAATCCTTGTCAAAAAGAAGACATGGCCAGCAAATTAGACGCTGAAGTTTAGCGCTTCCAGTTAGCCACTCCGTGCGGACATAATTGTCCTCATTGAACGTCCGATTCTCTCCCTTTTTCCTCTGCGTACACACAGCTCGAGTGCGGGCATTGGCCTGTCATCTGATTTAATTTGTAGTTGCTGCTGTAGCGGAAGTTTAGTAAAGTTATGTTTGATTAAGTACGCCAAATCTCCACCCTCCATAATACTTCATTTGCTTGATAATTTCTAACGGCGGTGGTGACAGTTACAGTATTAAAACTGATGTTGATGTGATTTGATTGGATGGCAGTGTCCAATCAAATCGCCAGCCGCCTCTGAAGGGAAGCAAGAGGCGGCTGGCTTCCCTTGGCATGGCCCTGACCAATCACAGGTTGGCAGGGGCATCACGTGGGCCTCATCTGATTGGTCAATCCCTCCATTTGTTCACCAAGGGAAGCCAGATTCGGCTGGCCTCCTCTCGCAACAGAGAGTGCAATCTACTGTTTCACCATAACATCTAGAGGGGCGCTGTTTGTTTCACTCTTTGTAAAATACTCAATGAGAATGGGGGAGAGACGGGCCGGCAGCAACACAGCAAAGGAGAATTATCTAAACAAAACAAAGTGTTTTTATTTATTTATTTAAATTATAACTACAATCTGAAAAAACAAGGGAAGCCTGGCTTCCCTTGGCCTCCGGGAGAAAACGCCACTGGTGGAAATAGCGCATTTAGTGTGATAGAGAGAGAGGGAGAGGGAGAGAGGGACCGGTGCCAGCAGGGACCGTGTTGTTAGCATCTGGTTAGCTAGCTGCACTAACGGACATAAGGAGCTGTTTGTTCCACAACAAGCTGGAGGAGAGCTCTCCTCTCAGACTCTCTGAGGGTTTAGATAGTTAACTTTAGTCTAACTTATCTCAGTGGGTCTCAAACAGTTTGGTCACAAATTATTCAAAAGATTATTTCCGCGGCACACCTTCATATGATCATTATAGATATATAAAAAAAGAAGAGAATACATGAAAAAGAGGTATGAAATACTATATGGCAGTAAAACAAGAATAGAGTATAAAAGGGGAGTGATTTGTAAAATAGCCATAAAGAAAAAGAACATCTGTTTACAGTTGTGTTTCATCTGGGTGTTGAGAGATGTTTCCATAGATCTCATGTTGCTCTCAAAGTGCACCAGATTGATGCTTTCAACTTCAATATTTTAAAAAAAATCTTCCCGGGGGAGCAGCCCCGGACCCCCCAAGAGGAGGTGAGGTCTGCCCCCCACTCATAAAAAATAGCACTTTACCCCTGCCCTGCCTATATGCTGATTATATATATATATATATATATATATATATATATATATTATATAGATGATTATCGAGCCTTCATTGTAACAGTTGCGGGTGTACTGTGTGTGTGTGTGTGTGTGTGTGTGTGTGTGTGTGTGTGTGTGTGTGTGTGTGTGTGTGTGTGTGTGTGTGTGTGTGTGTGTGTGTGGAGAGTGTGGTAGTAGAAAATTCCACTGTAGCGCCGCGGCCGCCGCCACTGTGGGCACAGCATTAATGATTAATAAAGTGTTTACAACCTAATTAATAACCTAATTATAAACCCTTTATGAATCCTTTATAAGGGTAGTCTTATTGTAAAGTGGTACCGGCTATTTTATATAGGCTACATATTCCAACTGGATTTTGAACGAGGTTTCACCCAGAAGTTCTGGTTTTGCTTCAGCTCTCTATTGGACTTTTGTTTTCAGGCTTGAACACTAGAACGTCATTTACATTTAAGGCTATCAGCTTCCAATTGAAATTGCTAAAAGTCCCGGAAAAGTAAACCCACAAACATGTCTGTTGTGCTAATGCTAACCTGGAGCTAATGTTTCTGTTAGCTACTTCAAGTCAGGCTTTTTGAAATGTTCAGTTTAGTGAGCTGCCAGACTGTGTTGTTCACAGCAGCCATTTAACCAGCTCGAATGTCGTTTAGCAAGCTATTGAATCCCTTTTTGTAATTAGGAAACTCAAGTTCAGTGTAAAAGCTAGCTAGCTTGAAGGAAATTCCAACATGGTGATTGTGTGTTGACAATAAGCAGGGTTGCCAACTTTGGGTACCTGGCTGGAGTGAGATTTTGATATCATGGGTTTAATTACACATAGCGCACTAAATGACTGCTATCGTGTCAGTAGCGGGACCTTAGCATATATATAGGATATATAGAGTATACAATATATACAAATAGACAATATTGGAAACAGACTATAAAGGGCACAAAGTTTCATTCACTAATGAAAGTCAAACACATGTTTGTTTCCACTGTTTTATTGTGTGCCTGTCGCAATAAGCAATTAATTTACTTATCGTACGATAAATAAAAATGAACTCGATAAATTGCCATTTACATGAGGATGTGACTAGCAGTTTGAAAGGATGTACTTGAATTATTATTATATATTCATTATGTCAGTGGTCTAAAATGGTCATACAACGGTGACGACAATATTATCGTTTATCGCAATAATTTCCGGGAAAATCATCGTGAGAGGCCTACACATGAAACACACACACACACATCTACAGACTTACTCCAAACTGCCAAATATATTAATTAACACACTCTCACTCATATACTCTTTGACTCTATTGTGGCCTAGTAATAAGCAGCAGACTTTTACTTTGTTATCATTTCTACTGAATCTGCGCATGCGCAATGCGGGTCGGATTGACCAACCGGCTCCCACTGCTCTGCTGTCTGTTAACGTTGTTAAGAGTGGTGGGGGCGGGGAGGGAGCGGATCCACAGCTTGAGCAGCTGTCAACTCAACATTGTAAATAACCAACCAAAAACGATCGCCGGTTCATCTTGTTTTGGGCGTGAGAATAGTTTGGGCAGCGTGAGAGCGTGAGATTGAGAGTGAAAGCGTGTGTCACACGCCAGATGCGTGAGAGTTGGCAACCCTGCAATAAGTAGAACAGAAATTGTAATTATGTAATAGAAATACAAAAAAGAGAGGAAATTGATAATGGGAAAGGAACAAGAGAACAAAAAGCCAGCGTAGTTCACTCTTTACTCATTCTAGTACTTGAACATTCGGCTTGGCTCAAAGACCATAGCAATTAATTACCTGCAGGCACAGTATAGACACTTGCGATGATTTATGGGGCCCTTTATGGAGATGCCCAAAACTGATAGGTCATGTTCAGGATAGGAAGCAACGGACACACTAAATCCTGTTCCAACACAAAAGACAGATGGGTTAAGAGAGTCCAAAAACCCTGGTCAAACTTTAATTTAATGTAATGTGCATTAGGCACAGCTGTAGTTCATCTTGGTCAAAATCTGCCTTGAAAGTGAACATAAACACACAATCACAGATGCTAGCCTACATTGGGTTGTTGTTGCGTGTTTGTCGCTTGTGCCCATGGGCTCTTTTCTCCCTCTGTTCTCTCCATCCCCAGCAGAGATTGAAAGAAAAAACACATATTTTTTTGGTGAGCAGAACTCCACTGTAACTATTATGCTTGCATGAGAGATTTAGTCATCAAGACAATACACGTAGATCAAAGCGGGGAACAAACACTCATACTGTACTCACTTTCGCTTTTAGAAAAGCTGAGTGATTTAGCTGAGGCTCTCAAGCACAGAAACCGGAGCAGGCAGGTAGCTCGGCCTCGGCATGTTGCTCAAGAACACGTAAAGCAGGACACATGCGGAAACAAGGCTGTTCCTGCCAGACAGGACATGCTTCCCCAGGCTATCTCACACACTGCCAGAAGGATGATATTCCAGGGAGTTTTTAATGGTCTACATGAGTGGAAAAAAATATCTGTGTGGTTCATATTGCATGCTAGGGAATATCTTTCTTGAGGCAACTTTGTGAGTTAGATATCACTTTGTTAAACAAACTTGGATTCCCAGCCATGGGCTATCTCTTATGTAAGTGAGAGACTTATATAACCAGACAATCTTGAATTCATTGTGTTGTACCACTGGATGGCTATTAAAGAGAATAACCAATCATGAAGAGAAGATAATGTGGCAATGTATTGTTGACGAGGCTCAACTGTTTGTTCAAAGGTTAAAGAGTAAAAAAGGTCACTTACTAGGAAGCACAACACATTATTTATTGATTTATGACACAGATTGGACTTTTACAGGCGAATGGAATCCCATGTTTGAACCGTAGAACATGAACAAGGAAAAGGTCTGTAGCTGTGTTGGAGGTGGCGCGGGGAAGGTTAATGTCAATCTGTAGTTTAAAGCTCTAAGTGATATTAGGGTGGAACTCACACAGCCTGAACAGATTCATAAAATTACATCACATCCACAAAGTGCACGTTTTCTTACACACAACGAGCAAGGTTATGTAATGGCTCTTTTTCTGTGAACATTTCAATCAAAAATATATTTTCCCAGACAGTGACGACATGAACATGAATTATTGCTCCATTCTTCACAAAAATGACCTGATGCTGTCAAATAAGATCCTGCGAAAACACAAAGGCAAAGTAATAACACCGTCATTTCATGAAGTGTCTTAGATCAAAAAACTAAATGCAAACTAAGAATATTTTTACGTAATGTTTAACCCTATTTGGTCAAATGTACTGTGGAAGATGAGCAGTTCATTCAGTCAGACTAAGAATGAGAAAGGGAGCTTTATGCATACAAAAGCTAGCATCAACAACATCCTCTCACACACACACACACACACACACACACATGTTTAAGATATGTGTTCTTAAATTATTTAAGATACAAATAAATAGGCTTTTTATTACACACACAATTTGACAAGTTGCAACCGTGCAAATCCAATTGTTGAATGATGTCATAAAGACTGGGATATAAAAAGTTCCTCAACTCACACACACACACACATACCATGTATACATCACTTCAGGGGACATTACATTGACTTACATGCATTTCCTGGAGACTAACCTTAACCCTAACCCTTACCCTAACCAAGTCTTCACCCTAAAATTAATGATTCCCCTCATGGGGACCTCCATTTTGTCCCCATAAGGGAGGCGAGTCCCCACACGTGGCTGTGTAAACAGATTTAGGTCCCCACAAGTATAGTAATGCTAGGCCACACAAACACACACACACACACACACACACACACACACACACACACACACACACACACACACACACACACACACACACACACACACACACACACACACACACCATTCCCCCATGGGTGTCACCCTAAACACTCTGTCTCTAGTGACTTTAACATGTACATCCCATTTAATATGATATTGCATGCCATCTCTTTTCAATTTATATTCCATATACTTTATAGTATTACATATTCTTGTAGTGTATATTGCATATGTCTCTCATACATAATATATACAATTATACTGTATGTACTTCTTTATATTACAAAGTGTATAGTCTTCTTTATTATTATGGTTAAATACTGTATTAATATATCTATACATCTAAATTATGCACACTTATGAATATCCTTACTGTGCAATATATTTGACATAATATGGTCGAGACAACTGGACTTCTGTTGAACAAATATTAGAACAATGTTGAACAATTCACTCCTATGTTATTGTAACTATTAACTAATTAACAAATAGGTTTGAATGTTTTTTAAGGGTCTTCTTGTTGTATTCAATCAATCTTAATCTGTTATCTTAGCTTGTTTCTGTGCCGTTGCAACATGTTCTGGAATACATTTCTCCCCAGACATCAATACAATTAAATCTTATCTTCTCTTATCAAATGGTCGAGGTTTGTCACAAAGGACAAATGAAATGAAAGCTTGTAATCTGTTTGTTTTTTAATTCACCACAAATGCAATTTGTACTGCGGGGAAATCTTGGGCCCCCGGGTGATTCCAGGTCAGAGAGGTGAAGTGCGCTCACGAGGCTACAGCATTCAACCACTCCACACTCATACCAAGAGAAAAACAATCCCTGGCTCGTGGAGATTATCTTGTTTTATTTTCTCTGTAATGACTTCATGATTGTAGAAATGAAGCAAAGTCATACTTCCAACAACAGCAGCACTTGAGATTCTCAGACTGAAGGCACATGGCCTCATCATTCACTGGAAATTACTTTTATTAATTACTGACAAACACCAAGGGCCTCCACTTTTAAATCGCACTGTGAGGGTTACAGAAGCTCAATATCATCGGCTGGCATTTATCATTCAGTGCAAGTTAATTCTCCAGATAAGGCCTTAATATTGTAAAACACAGTCCAATTATTTGTTTTTATGCTTTACACTTTTTTAAAACAATATATTCAGAGGGAACATATAAACCTTTTAGTTACTGTTTTTCATAATCTGTCATTTAACACTCCATGGAGCTTAACATTAAAGTGCTGTTTTGTTCCACTTTCTATAATATAAGCCCGTTATTACCATGGCCTGAGTAGATAAGAGAAACTGCAGTTTTTTTCAGACTTATATTATTTATTTTATGAGTGTCTTTGGTCGCCACAGCAGTTCAGCTGCTCCCATTATCTCTGTCATAAACTGTCACTAGTGAAATAAATTCCACTAACTTGGTGTACTGCCTCTTGTACAGCAGAAGTGTTTAACGTATGTGTTTCTTAAATTATTTAAGATAAAAATAAATAGGCTTTTTATTACACACACAATTGTGCAAATCCAATCGTTGAATGATGTCATAAAGACTGGGATAGAAAGAGTTCCTGACACGGACGTACGCACACACACACAGACGCACGCACACACACACACCTCATGAAGGCACAAATCACAAGCTAAGATTTTCGTTTCTTTCTCGATCAAGATTTCCCTTCTGGTGAATTTGAGTCTCAGCATTATTTGAAACCAGACAAACCAGCCAACACCACACACAGACACACACACACACACACACACACACACACACACAACACACACACACACACACACACACACACACACACACACACACACACACACACACACACACACACACACACACACACACACACACACACACACACACACACACACACACACACACACACACACACACACACACACACACACACACACACACACACACACACACACACACACACACACACACACACACACACACACACACACACACACAAAAATGTTTTTTGCTGTGGGGATCGAAGTCCTAATTAACTTTATTACTGACATTACAACTTGAGACTGTGTGAAGACTGATTACATAATGCATACACACACATACACACAGTATAGTAATAATAATAATAATTCATTTATTTTATATAGGCGCCTTTCAAGGCTCTCAAGGTCGCCGTACAAACACATAAAAAACAAGATACACAATACCTAACACCAGCATAAGAAACATAAACAAGACAATGCAACAAATCAAATAAATAAAACAGAGGATGTGTGATGGATAATGATCGGGGTGGATATGCGATTGTGAAGAGATATGTTTTGAGGCGTGATTTGAAAATGGGGAGAGAGTCAGTGTTGCGGATGTCAGGTGGGAGGGAGTTCCAGAGGCGGGGTGCAGAGCGGCTGAAGGCTCTAGACCCCATGGTGGTTAAACGGAAGGGGGGTGCAGTGAGGCTGAGGGAAGCAGAAGACCTGAGAGTGCGGATGAGTGTGTTGATGTGCAGGAGGTCGGAGAGGTACAGAGGAGTGAGGTTATGGATGGCCTTAAAGGCGAGGAGCAGAATCTTAAAAACGATACGGGATTTGACGGGGAGCCAGTGAAGCTGAAGAACAGGAGTGATGTGGTTAATGGAGGGGGTTCTGGTGACGATGCGGGCGGCAGAGTTCTGAACCAGTTGAAGTCTGTGGATGGATTTGAGAGGGAGACCAAAGAGAAGGGATTTGCAGTAGTCGATGCGGGAAGTGACCAGGGTGTGAACAAGAATGGCGGTGGTCTTAGGGTTAAGGGACGGCCGGAGGCGGTTGATGTTGCGTAGATGGAAATAGGCAGACCGAGTGATATTACTGATGTGAGATTTGAATGAAAGTGTGCCGTCGAGGATGACACCCAGACTCTTAACCTGAGGGGAGGGGGAGACTGAAGAGTTGTCTATAGTAATTGAGAAACTGTCAGGTTTGGTTAGGGTGGATTTTGTGCCAATGAGGAGAACCTCGGTTTTACTGTCGTTAAGTTTGAGAAAGTTAGAGGAAAACCAGGATTTGATGTCCTGTAAGCAGTCAGACAGGGAGGATGGAGGGAGGATGGTGGTTGGTTTGGAGGACAAGTAGAGCTGGGTGTCATCCGCGTAACAATGAAAGTGGATGTTGTGTTTACGGAAGATATTGCCAAGAGGAAGTAAATAGATGATAAAAAGAAGAGGCCCCAGGACAGAGCCCTGGGGAACACCGGTTGTGACTGGAAGTGGCTGTGATTTGAAGGTTTTGAGTTGGATGAACTGAGTGCGGCCAGAGAGATATGATTTAAACCAGAGGAGGGGTGTGTCAGTGATCCCGATGGAGGTCAGTCTGTCAATGAGGATGCTGTGGGAAATAGTGTCAAAAGCTGCACTAAGATCAAGGAGGATGAGGATAGTTAGTAGTCCGGAGTCAGCTGCCATGAGGAGGTCGTTAGTGATTTTCACCAGTGCTGTTTCTGTGCTGTGATGGGGGCGGAAACCAGATTGAAATTGTTCATACAGGTTATTGTCAGACAAGTGGGTATGGATTTTGGATGCAACAGTTTTTTCCAGGATTTTTGAGAGAAATGGTAGTCTAAGTTATGATGGAGTTAGACGGCGGTTAAACAGCTTATATCGTTATTTTATAACCCTAACCCATTTTTATATTTTTGTATATTTGTGAATATGTTTGGTTGTTTTATCAGTGTTTTTTCACCAAAACGATAAGCCCTATTTGTCTGGGCAAGCTTATTACTTTTGTGATTTCAGACAAAACAAAGTTTTTTGTTGGTCTCATCTTGTGTTCATTAGTTAAAGGTGGGGTCGGTCATTTTGGAGAAACCAGCTCGAGTGCGCTAGAATTTGAAAATACACAGCCGGAAATAATCTGCCACTTCCTCACAGAGCCCCTCCTCCAACACACACGAACGCGCACATGACCAATGAGGGCACGAGATAAGTTTGTGCACAGAGGGAAGGCTGACAGGCAGGTAGGCCATCCAGTTACTTTAGCCGGGCCGGCTCAGATGATTGGTCGTGCTTTTTACAGCGCCACGGCTTCCACAGATTTTTTAATGGATTTTTTGTCAAAGCAAAAGTGTATCTCAAGCCGGTTTCTCAAACGTACCTACCCCACCTTTAAGCTGCATCTTCAGCGTTTATTTTTGCCTCCTGATATAGATACTTCTTCATTACATCATATGTTTGCAATTTGTTCTATATTTTATTCCTATCCCATTTGTCTTTTAGAGCTCCTAATTTCCAATTGTTGCACAGTAAGTTTGACCAAGTTTCTAAACGCCAGTATAAATGGCCCCCTTTACTTTGCCTTGTCCCTCCTTTCCCTTCCCACGTCAACACTTCATCCATTCATCCTTTCCCTGCTCCTTCTACCTTTCATCTCCCGTTATCATCCCTCCTTACTGAGTCATGCATCAACGTTTATTACCATCCTCACCCCCAACACCACCCAAGACAGTGCCAAAAAACACACCAAGTATTTACAAAATAGAGGTTTCGCCTCACGCCGAGTTATTTGAGGACGACCTTTCTTATACTTTACTGCAGTGACGAAGGCAAGGCGATGAAATGACGGAACAATACCCGTGACCATTTTCAAATGTATGACACTGGACTAATACAAAAACTGTTGATAATATTAATATGATTTAGTTGTAGGTTAAATGTTGAAAAAGCTCTTTATTTTTCTCATACCGCCGTCTGAAACCAGAGCCCAGTCTGCTCTGATTGGTTAGCTGGCCAGCTCTGTTATGGTCAACCATGCACTTAGAGATGCCTGTAACGTACAATGTGTTGGAGCGCTAGCCAATAGACGCATAAGTGTAACATAGTGATGTCACTATGATGCAGAAGTAAACAAATAACTACAACCACAGTGTTTTAGGCAGGGGGGGGGGGGGGGGGGGGGAGTGTGACAGGGAACTTTGGGATTTTAGCCTTTGAAGACCATTTACATGCACAAAAACCTATATAACACAGCACAGGAAAGGGAATAACCAAAAAGGCCCCTTTAAAACAAATTGACTAAGATAGCTGATCTGGAATGAACTATAATGATAAAATAAAGCAAGAGCAAGGACCTTTAGAGGCTCATTAAATTCCTGTGAAATTAAAATGACCAGTCAAAGCAATTCTGCGACAATTTAGAGTACTTTTCAAATCCCCTTTAATTTACTTGGGGCCTGTAGGCCACCATAAATTGTGCTGTTAACACGGAAATACATCGAATTTATAAGATTACAATTCATTTCAAATGAAAACCCTGACATGAAACAACTAGTATATTGAAGTCTAATGCCATAAATAATGAAGTAGAAATATCTGCAGTTCACAGTCTTCAGATTAGATTGTCAGGAGAAGACACCCTCTGAAAGTAATGAATGGAAAACATTGTACCATGCTGAATGAAGAACACAATGCATCTAAGGGTTTAAACAGTGTTTTAGGAACTGCTGGAGTTTAGTCTATGTATTACCATATTAGTTATTTCTAATGGTATACAGGTTTGGGATTATTTTACCCCAGATTCTCATTAAACCATGTTCAATAGTCAAAGCACACTGAGCAAACAGGAAAGCAATGACTTTACTGTCTCTGATTTAATTGCCTTTATTTCCTTCTTGGTTTTTCGCCTTTGGGAACCATTGATGTAATGTGTAATTTGCATCATCATTTGTGTGGGATTGCTCACAGACAAAAACAAAGGTTTTTTCAGGAGGCTTCTAAAATCTAATTCCACATTTTACATACTATTATTTAGGGGGTTATATGAGCCAGGTTTTTCACATGTGAACACCATGCACCTCTGTATTATTTAAATAGACATAACCATATCACATTTCTGCAGGGTGTTATAAAAGGCGTTCAAAAATATAATTTAAAACTAAATTATAAGCACCTTTAGAAGTCTAACACATACAGTATTTAGCAGTCTGGGAGTCTAAGGTCTACGTTAAAGGGTAGATTCACATTTTTTCAAATCTATTTAAAATACAATACTTGTCCTTCTGTGCATTTAAATAGTTATTATGACAGTAATAATAACAACTCCTTTTCTTATTGGCCCAATGTTGGAAATGGGCTAAATTCAGATCTTTTGACTGGAGGCACTATGCAAGTCGGGCATGAAGTATACATATCATATCAGCTGTCACTCTAGAGCAGGGGTGTCCAAACTACGGCCCGGGGGTCAAATGCGGCCCGCGGACCATTTTGAATCGGCCCTCGCTCAGCAAATAAAAAAAGTATAATGACTTAAGTATAATAAAACTTCTGCTTGTCTTATATTGTACTTCTTAAATATATATGTTCAAATATATTACACAGTATTCATGTGTTAAGAAGCCCAATTTTCAAATAAATTCAGTCAATTAAAGTTGAAAAGATGTTCTAGCAAATCTAAGTTGATAAGAAAAAAAGCCCAATAACACATAACAACCTTGAAATAGAGCCTTCATATTACCTTGTATTATAATCAATCTGCTTTATGGAATGAGAGAGCTGGGATGTAGGCTGTTTTTTTCTTAAAGCATTTTCAAGTATCAAGAATAATTTACCAACATTGGATTGATTTTTCCAACTTTTTCCCAGCCCTTCTTATATTTTTCTGTATGTGGCCCTCGGAGAAAAAAGTTTGGACACCCCTGCTCTAGAAGATAATAACAATCCCCATTATTTGGTGGCTGATGGTGGGCGAGCCCTTTTCTCTCCGTCCTTGCGGTGCTGTTGGAGTTTCATATGATGGCGTGCAGCTCCTTCCAGCACGGATATCTCACAGGGACGCCCGTCCAGTGCAATCTTCTTCCAGATGCTTGATGTAACGTGGAATTTCTCCAGAATGGTCTTGATACTGTCTTAAAAACGTTTATTTTTGCCTGCCTTGGGCTCGCTGACCTTTCTTTGGTTGGGAGTTCAGGTTCTTTTTTGGGAGATGTGTGTTGGACATGCATACGAAATGGCCGGTCCGTTGGAGTTGTGTATATTTGAGGTGGTCCATTTTAGGCAAAAAATGATAGGATGAGATGGATAAAGTAAACACTATACTGTTGAGATCATAGTATGAAGTGAATACTTAAAACGAAAGTTAGTTATAATCAAATATAATCAATTATATTCTTGTATAACCCACAATGAAAATACTTCATATTTTAGGTTTTTCTATAGTTACAGTATAAACAAAACCAAGTGGCTTGTTAAGTTGAGTGTACAGCCTAAAAAGAGTTATGGGTGTTTTTGATAAGAGAGTAGGCCGTTTTCTCCCTCACCTCTGACAGCAGTTCACAGGGAGGGGGGCTCCAGGCTTAAGGAGAAACACATTAGAGGCCTCAAAAAGGGGTCATGTCCTTTTTACACTAACATGGGAAGGTGTGTCTTATGCCATAAGCTATGGAACATGTCGGGTCATGTTCAGCTCTGTACAGTAGAAGCCATGCCCAGTTTTCCACAAATTGGGTGTAGAGGAGGAGTTTGTTTTTTTGGGGTTTCGATCCGGTTTTTTGGGCATAAAGAGAGTTTTTTGAGAGAGTGCGAGAGAGAGGGGGGTTTCCTCTGGTAGACTCTCTCCCGGTAGGCTGTGTCCTTCAGAGCTGGGTAAATAGCTCTCGTTAAGGTCCTCTCACACTTGGTAAATATCTCTCGAATTTCTTGGTTGTTGGCTGAGTGGAATGATTTGATGAGAGATGTGTTTGTGAATATTATAACCTGCCACCTGTGAGGAAATCTTCCTCCGAATTATTTGCGGACAGGTATGGGTTTTTGAATGTTAATCCGCCGTCTGTGTCGGAAAAACGGTATGAAACTGATGTGAATTGATTTGGTGAATGAAAAGTTGAATGCGCTTTTTATTGTCACCGGTCTTTTTATGAGGAAATACCTCTAAATTCTATCGGGAGATTTTAAAATGTCACAACTGAATTGGGCAGTTGAAATTAAAACATTTTGGTAATAAATGTAAGACTGTGAATTAAAGTTTCATATTTGAACATGATCACAGCACCATTTTTTTTTAGTATGATTATAATGTTGTAAAGAGAGAAGGTAAAAACCCTGTATTAGTTTGGACCTATTTTTCTTCAAATAAACTGATCCCACCAGTTGGACTGGGATAACTTAAAAGACAACCTGTGCACTCCTCTCCTGCTTCAAAGGTAAGACTGCACCCTGCCACACACACTTAGGTAGGAGCACACTCCATTTACTGATATCAAAATCCTTCGGGATCCCTTAAACAGATTAAAAAAGAATTGTCTGAATTGAAACAGCAGTTAATTGAACCTGGTTCTTCGGGGAGTTAATAGAGGTGAGATCTTGCTGATGTTGGTGGATCTGAGCCAAGCAGCAACCTTACATAGACTCAATAACTTCGGTCAGGTCAATTAGTAGGTCAGAGTAATTTACCGGAATAAATTATCAGGACCTCTCCGACTCTAAACAATACACCATCTGAACACTATACAGAGAAACCCTTTTTTCACGGGTTAATAATGATATACCACTATACTGGTGTCTCGAACCCAACATTAAATTCATAGTGTGAACTGAGCAGTCTTTTATGACTTTTTTTGCTGGCTAGTTGGATAAGAGGTACTGTATGATTGTGTCGCCTCTCGCTGTGGCTCATGTCATGACTATTAAAGCTTGTGCTATTAACTACTTTTTCTATAAAAAGGATTGTCAACACCGGGCTGGATATTGTGGGTCTCATACGTTCAACATCTACCGTACCCTTGCTCGCTTCTAGTCTAGATTACTAATGTTAGCTATCAGTTGATCTAAAGCTAATATTGGGGTCAAATTAAATTTGTATCTTCCATAGTCAACACACTCTCACTCCCTAAGCGTCCAGGAGCGACGCTTGGTCAGGGTACTGTGGCGTGCAGTTGTGACGCGCCGAGGCTCCTTCAGCTTCATAAACGGACGCAAAGAGCTTTCAACTGATTGCAATGTATTCCCATCGGCGGCGGTATTTGACGCTCATGGAAGCACCGCATCCATTTATGTCGGCAGCTCTTAAAGGCAATGTGAGCGTCCATTCCCATTGGATAACGGAGAATTGTACACCCGGAAGTAAGTATTCTCCTTACTGTCGATTGCTTTTACAGTGATATCTCCACTACTCATCAACTCAAAAACACCAGATTACCTTTGTTAATTAAACCACATTGATTGGTTTAAATTGTGTGCAATGCTTTTGTGTTTTTACCCTTCAATTCTGAGAAACAACTTGTTTTCTCTGAAATGTGGAGCGCCAAAGAGACTACACTACCCACAATCCCCAGCTATTGTTGTGACGACGCCTGTCCGCTTTGCGACAAACCCCGTGATTAATCTTCAAGTTCTGGGATTGGATGTTGGAGTGGCAGTGCGCCAAGGTTACGCCGAGCGTCAAGCTGTTTGAAATGGAACGAAACCACGGCAGACTATTCAAAACTGGACTCGAACGCCCCCCCCAGAACTACACATGCTGGCTATTGTGTTTCGCAACATGTTCTCTATGACACGTCTCTACTGGGAATTGTAGTTTTAAAAGACGTTTTCCCCAAAATTAGAAGTTGACAGTATTAAACTGTGTACAGCCCTGGAGGTTTAGGTGATAGGAAACAAATTGGTGTGTACACATTTAAAACATATAATTAATAAATGGGTGAAAATCGCTTGTGTCCATAATGGGCATTAATATATACCCACGACAGCTCATTGTTACTTTGTAATTCTACTCCACTACAATTCAGAGGTTAACCTGGTATTTTTACTCCACTACATTTATTTTTGTTACTTTGCAGATTCTGATTAATGATTTGAAATATAAACAACCCTTAAATCAGACTTTAGTTACACCTGAGTAACATTCAGGGAAGGTGATTGTCAAGTGCCAACAATCAGGAGAGATATTTGATAGTTGGTGCTTGAGAAGACTAAACATGTATCTGCAGATGCCTATAAAGTATATTCATTACTCGTTATTCTCTACTAATAGTTAATTAAAGACTGTATATTATGGCTATTTTGCACATCCCTTTCAAGATTTCAAGATGTTCAAAGGTTTATTGACATATCTATACACAACTACGGTGTAGTTATGCAATGAATGAAAAACTTGGGTCACAGGTTCCTCAACAGCGCATTACAAGACATCTATCAATATGTGTGTACCTCCACCATTAAACTGTCATATTCTGCACATTTCTTATTCTATCTACATAAGAGTATAATTAATGTGTATAATATCAGTTAAAATAAGTGCTTCAACATAGTTAACATTGCAGGAAAGCAATATATTAGACGTTAAGTACTTTGTCAGGCTTAATATTTATCTGTAGATAGATACCCCCAAAGTTTTTTTCTTATTTAAAAGAAGACCTTAATCTGTTATTTAATGTTTAAATAAAGGTTCATTCGTTTTTCTGTTTTGCACCTCCTCCTATTAATATCTTTGTACATCCGGCACTAAACTGTTTTATTGTAGAGATCACTTACAGTATCTTCTTTTTTTTAATATTCTATATTTCTATCATTGACCTTCTACTTTCCCCCTATGAAAGTATGTACTCTTAATATTTTTTTCATCAAATAACATTATTCAACAAAAATAACATTATTCAACAAAAATAATTCAATAACGTGCTTTAACCACTAGGCGGTGCACACAAGGTACACACAGCATGCTAATAATAACTTTGTATTATTAGTGTAGGACACTTATGTATGACATCTGAAGATGTGTAGTTTTATTCATGTTTTTACATAATTTTACAGGATATTGCTATAATATTTCTCATGTTTTACTTCTACACATTAATATCTGATTTGTAAAACATCACAGGCAGAAAGGTATATCCGTCATTTAATGGTAAGCTATTGAAATTGTGATTCCATAGATGTGTCTCCCCTCACCCAAATCCCCTGACTATTCTCTCAACTCAGTATTTACATTCTTATATTCAAAGCAAATCAGTAATATCTTTAAAAACGTGCATTGCGGCTAAAACATCCAATCAGCGAGATGAGGATCTTTCCTACGTCTGTTCCCGGTATTGTTCCTGTAATGAGAGTTCACATTTATGCTACATTGAAGGGTGGAATTGACTACACATCTTCAGAAACATAATTTGCTTCAGATATAACTCATAGCAAATAAAGTATAAAAATATAAGTAATACAAAGATAAAACACTGGCATGTAATTTACGTTAGAATAAATGTTTTTTTTGAATAATAGATGAGTAAAATCTACGTCACTTTTTTTGTATGAATTTATGTTTCATCCAATCCCAGAGCTTGTTGACTTATCACAGGTTTGTCAAAGCGGACAGGCGTCGTCACAACAATAGCTGGGGATTGTGGGTAGTGTAGTCTCTTTGGCGCTCCACATTTCAGAGAAAACAAGTTGTTTCTCAGAATTGAAGGGGAAAAACACAAAAGCATTGCACACAATTTAAACCAATCAATGTCGTTTAATTAACAAAGGTAATATGGTGTTTTTGAGTTGATGAGTAGTGGAGATATCACTGTCAAATCAATCGACAGTAAGGATACTTACTTCCGGGTGTACAATTCTCCGTTATCCAATGGGAATGGACGCTCACATTGCCTTTAAGAGCTGCCGACATAAACGGGTGCGGTGCTTCCCTGAGCGTCAAATACCGCCGCCGATGGGAATACATTGCAATCAGTTGAAAGCTCTTTGCGTCCGTTTATGAAGCTGAAGGAGCCTCGGCACGTCACAACTGGACGCCACGGGACCCTGACCAAGCGTCGCTCCTGGACGCTTAGGGAGTGAGTGTGTTGCCATAGTAGGTGTTTAAGATTCAATTGAGTTGTACTGTGGCACAGTAACACCAAGAGTGATTTTGTGCCAAAAAACCTGGCAACTTTACCAAAAATAACACATAGTTGAATTCCTGAAGCCTCACATTAGCCTTAGTTTAACTTTTAAATGCATTTTTTTCTGCACGACTGTGTTTTTTAACGTATGAAGAGTTCTGTCAATGGAAGCTAACAAGTAATACATCTTTTGATAAGGATGTGAGCATTTTGTTAAGACTTGAAATAACATGTAGTTCAAGCTAAAAACACCCTCACAACATTTAGTTTTACTATCTTGCAACAAATGAATGTCCATTTATCATTTACTGCATCCACTATTTTGCAATGTTTCAGAAAGTTGAACATACATCTTTAAAGAAACGTGATTTCATAACACGTGATGACCTAACCAGTAATAACCTATTCTTAAAAGAAGTGTGATGCGATTCAGCCTTCAAAGGCTTTTCTCAAGACGGGGGTATTTTGTGTGAGAAGACCCTTTATAGTGAGCTAAACCACAGTACTTTGATCCTTTTACCTCCTTATATTCAGACCTATTCCTTTCTCCCGAGGCTCCGTTAAGTAGTTTAGAATAATTATGAGTTTATTTGGTGTGTGTGTGTTTGAAGAGGCAAGATAGATTCCCACGAGGTAGATAAGCACAAAACCTCTTTTGATAGAAAAATCTATGGGCAAATACACTAGGCGGAACACACACATACACACACACACACACACGATCCTCTGCACCACTCTGTTGTTGACTGCGTGATCTGATGAATGACACCCCCAATTCAATTATAGCCCCTCCTCCTCTGGCTATCTCTTAGGATGTCTCTCACACAAAGACACACCTTCCAACCACCATGGAACAAGGAGAGGTGTCCACACCCTTACACGGTGGCTGTGTTTGAACTGGAACATCAGCGGAAAATGATGATGAGTAAGCCCCTAGATGTCCCCCTCCTCTGTCTCACAAG